>NC_143480.1:38834504-39139639 GCF_027475165.1 Benincasa hispida | reverse complement strand
CGAGACAAGGCTGAAAGGTGAGTCTCCGAGTAAGGAATTCTTCCGATTCTCGAAACTAAAGCTCTGTGAAAAAGGTCAATTCTACTAGGAAAGCAAGCCTGAGAGGGAAGCTTTCCTCTCCACCACATTCATACGCCGGTAAGCACAAGTCTCCGATCGGGATCTGTGTTAAGACGTTGACACTTTTTCCATATTTGTTTCTATTCTCTAATTCATCTTCTATGTTCATCTTCTCTAATCCCTCATTCACAAACATGTATCAAACACTTAATTTTAGAATTAAATGTTATCATCTCTCTGTCTCTTTCCATACATTTATCATCCATTTTCTCCATGATGTGTTCTTAATCCTTGGGGTAAACAGCGATAATTAAGTGAGTGAGTCAATCTGTGTCAAGGAATCAATTAAGTTTAGCTAAAGCATGCTCGACGGCATCTTCACCTGTGAGAGCAGAAGTAAAGATGTTAATCCACTTATCAAGAGAAGGTTGGAAGAATGCGTTAACTAAAACGAGAAGTATTTCCAGAGATGGAAACAACCTTGCGTTCATCACGTTCATCTTTGTATGGGAATGCGACCGATCACTGAAAGGTGTACGCGAAGGGAAAGCGGAACCTTAGTTGCGTCCTTAACGCGATTGACGAACTTGCGATGTTTTTACTTTTTACTCATTCTCTTTCTGCCTCATTCATAAGACTTGTCATCGCATCCATAGATTCTTTTGTACAACTTCACAGCCAGTCCTCGGCCCCCTGTATCATAGTAGTTTAGGGATTTACTTTATCAACGTATTTTTACTTTCAGCGTAATTTATATTTCTGTATAAACCAAAATTCTTTATTCATTATTATAACCGGTCGCATGTATCACATTAGTATCGCATTTAACGACAACAATCCCCCCTCGGATCATTTTGAGAAACTTGCATTGGAATTATACTTGGTTTCAACGCAAGGAAACTTGTGACACGCACTACTTCATCGCATACTACGAGCATATCACGATCAACTCATACATTTAGAACATAGTATCGCATAAAATGTCTTTATCGCAAGCACTTGAGCGCATACAGCGCATCATTCATTCATTCATCAGTGCAATAGATAGATAACATTCCATTTTTATCCTCACAAGTTTATGGCAACATGAGCTTGTAGCATAATATCTTTCATCACAGTGCATAATAATTAATAAATAAAGATAATCAAAACCAATAGTCAACAAGTTTATGGTGCCGTTGCCGGGGACATGAGCTTGTTTGATTCATATTCATCATTGTCCATATTCTTTAAAGAACATTATAAATTTTAGTCAACAAGTTTATGGCGTCATTGCCAGAGACATGAGCTTGTATGATTCATGTTCATCATTGTCTATATGCTTTAAAGAACATTATAAATTTTAGTGAATAGGGGGGGTTTGCGATTCTAGAAAAAAGGAAGAAGAAGAAAAAATAATTTCTTTTTTCCTTTTTTGTTTCTCTGGCACGCAACCCAAGGTCTCCCCCAAAACACCTTTTATAACCCTAATTCCCTTTTCTTTTCCTAAATTAACCACTAACTTTTGTTTTTCTTCTTTCTCTTTTTTATTTTTTTTAAACAAAACTTTGGGGCGTCACACTCTTCCCCCCTTAATAAATTTTCGTCCTGGAAAGTTCTAATCCTAGAAGAGCTCTGGATGCAGTGCCCTCATCTCATCCTCTCATTCTCAAGTTGCTTCCTCAAACTGAAGGTTCTGCCACAGAACCTTCACCAGTGGCACATTCTTACTGCGCAAAATTTTCACCTCCCTGGCCACAACTTGTGCAGGCTTCTCCTCGTAACTCAAGTTTCATTCAGCTGCAAGGGCTCAAAGTCCACCACATGAGACGGGTCCATTAAATACTTCCTCGGCATGGAGACATGAAATACATTATGGACTGCGGAGAGAGACAGTGGCAAGGCCAAACGGTAAGCCACAGAGTCGACCCACTCCAAAATCTCGAATGGCCCTACAAAACGCGGACTTAGCTTACCTTTCTTCCCGAATCTCAGGACACCCTTCATTGGCGCCACTTTCAGGAACACTTTGTCACCTGCTTCGAACTCCAGATCTTTACGCCTAACATCCGCATAACTTTTCGGTCTACTTTGTGCTGCTAGCATTCTAGCCCTGATCTGCTGCATGGTTTCATTTATCAACTCCACTAACTCAGTTCCCACCAGTTTCCTCTCCCCAGTCTCACCCCAGCAAACAGCAGACCTACAACCTCTACTATAAAGAGCTTCAAACGAAGACATGCCAATGTAGCCTGATAGCTATTATTATAAGAAAACTCTGTCAAATGTAAGTGGGAGTCTCAACCCCTCGAGAATTCCAACGCACAAGTGCGCAACATGTCCTCCAACAGCTGATTTAGACGTTCTTTTGGCCCATCAGTTTGGGGGTGAAACGCTGTACTGAAGTTCAACCACGATCCTAAAGTTGCCTGGAGGCTCTTCCAAAAACTAGAGGTAACACGAGAGTCCCTGTCGGACACAATTGACACTGGCACACCATGCAACCTTACTATCTCATTCATATATAATTGAGCCCACTTACTCACCGCGTACGTGGGCTTTCCAGGAATAAAATGTGCCACCTTGATGAGTCTGTCTATCACAACCCAAATCATCGAGAAACCCTTCTCTATCCTGGGCAACCCCGTAATAAAATTCATAGCCACGCTCTTTCCATTCTGGCACATCCAATGGTTGAAGTAAGCCCGCTATCTTATCCCTCGGGGCCTTCACCTGCTAACAGACGAAACATCTACTGACATAGTCAGCTATCTCCCATTTCATATTGGGCCACTAGTAATACCGCTTCATATTATGGTACATTTTGGTACTACCTAGGTGCATCGAAAATGGAAAGTTATGAGCTTTTGCCAACAATTCCCCATACAGACCATCATCTGCTGGGACGCACAACCGTCCTTAATACAAAAGACCCTTGTTCACTGACATAGAAAATTTGACCCGACCCTACCTGACAACACTTCTGAACCAAGTCAGGATCACCCTGCTGTGCATCAATAATCCTCTGCCTCAAGGTTGGTTGCACTGTCAACTGGGCTAGCTGCGAAGTGACTTCCCCCACTGCCACCGCAATCTCTGCTCGTTCCAGGTCTTCATATAACTGAACCTGCTTAGTGATCAAGGCGGCCTAATAAGCTACCTTTCGACTGAGAGCATCGGCTAACACATTCGCCTTACCTGGGTGGTAGAAGATCTCACAGACGTAATCCTTTACTAACTCGAGCCACCTGCGTTGCCTCATGTTTAACTCTTTCTGGATGAAGAAGTATTTCAGACTCTTGTGGTCAGTAAAAACTTGGATCTTTTCCCCATACAAGTAGTGCCTCCAGATCTTCAGGGCAAACACTACCGTTGTCAATTCCAAGTCGTGGGTAGGATAGTTGTGCTCGTGTTTTTTCAACTGACGGGAGGCATAGGCAACCACCCTACCATGTTGCATAAGCACGCAACCCAAACCCTTCTTAGAAGCATCACTTTAGATCACGAAGTTCCCGGAGCCGTCTGGTACATTGAAAACCAGGGCTGAAACCAACCTCTGCTTGAGGTCCTGAAAACTATCCTCACAAGCTTTACTCCAAACAATCGAAGCTCCCTTTCTGGTTAGCTGAGTCAACGGTGTGGCCATGCTAGAGAAATTCTCTACAAACCTACGATAGTATCCAGCCAATCCTAGGAAGCTATGCACCTCACTGATCGTTATAGGCAGGGCCAATTTATAACGGCCTCAATCTTAGCTGGTTCCACTGAAACCTCGTCCTTCGACACCACGTGCCCAAGGAAGGACACCTTTCGTAGCTAGAACTCGCACTTAGAAAACTTTGCATACAGATTGTTTTCCCTCAGTGTTCCTAGGACCGTCCTAAGATGTTCCTCGTGTTTCGCCTCTGTCTTGGAGTACACCAATATGTCATCAATAAAAATGATTACAAAGGCGCCTAAGAAGTCCTTAAACACCCGGTTCATCAAATCCATGAATACTGCTGGAGCATTGGTCAGACCAAAAGACATTACAATGAACTTATAATGCCCATATCTGGATCGGAATGCAGTATTCGGGATATCGCTATCCCTGATCCTCAACTGATGGTAACCTGACTGTAGTCTATGAATAAACGTAACGACCCATCCTTTTTCTTCACAAACAACACTGGTACACCCCACGGAGAAACACTGGGTCGTATAAACTCTTTATCAAGCAGTTCCTGCAATTTAACCTTCAATTCTTTCAATTCTTCCAGAGCCATTCTGTACGGCGCTTTGGATATAGGAATAGTGCATGGCTTCAATTCGATCGAAAAATTAATCTCCCTTGGTGGAGGCAATCCTAAAAGTTCTTTCGAAAATACATCGGGATAATCTCTCACAACTAGTTCAGAGGTTAGTGCAACCTCGGTTTCTCTTGTGTCAACTATGCTAGCCAAGATACTCCAGACACCTTGGTTAATTAATCTCTTGGCCTTAATCCTGAAATCAACTTGGGCAAAACTACTATCCCGGCCCCTTTGAACTTAAAGCTGGCTTCTCTAGGGGGGTTAAAATTCACCTTCTTATGAGAACAGTCTATACTAGCATGGTTGGCAGCCAACCAATCCATGCCCAGAATTACATCCAAATCACGCATGTCTAATACTATCAGAGTCACATCAAGGGTACAGTTTTCTATTTCTAACTGACATGCTTTTATCTTTTCACTTGCTATCATAATTTCTCTTGACGGTGTAGACACTGATAAAACATAACCCAAAGGTTCTAAAACTAATATGGCATGCATTACGAACAACGAAGAAATGAAAGAGTGGATGAGTCAGTGTCAAACAATGTCAAGGCATAGTGCCCCAAGATTGGAAGCATACCTGTCACCACTATTCTCGAGTGCTCAGCTTCCCGACGACTGGTTGCATAGACCCAACCCTGCTACTGCTATCGGTTTGAACTACCCTGATGCAAACTCGGGGGCTAACCCGCCGCACTTCTAGAACCACTACTAGGGCATTGGTCTGCTGTATGCTCTATCTGCTTACATCTGAAACAAGTCCCTATGTCAATTAGACAGCGTCCTCAATGACGCTTCCCACATGACTTGCACACTGGCCTTTCCCTCCAAACTCCTCCTGAAGTAATAGTCTTTCGTTGGGCATGCCCTACTGACTTGCTTGTACTCTGGACCTTCTGCGGAGGTCCCGGAGCTTTCTGCTCAACTTTCTTCTTTTGGCCGGGGGCCGGTTCCTCCGTCAGGGACTTCAGAAACTCTATCCCTAAAGGATAACCCATGCATGCTGCCGCTCAGAAGGCTGTGGCGTAGGTGGGAGGCTCTAGGGTTTGCACAATGCCTCGCACCCCGTCTCGAAGTCCTTACATAAACCTTTCAACCCTCTTTGCTTCGATAGACACTAGATCAGGGGCGAAGCAAGACAATTTGTCAAACTCCTCTTCATACTCTTCTACTGTCATGGTCCCCTACTTCAACTTCATGAACTCAGCCTGCTTGTTAAGCCTCACATGAGCAGAGAAGTACTTCTCGTAAATCCGTTCCTTGAACTAATCCCATGTGACCATGCCTCCACCGGCTTCTATCTTTCTCTCAGCCGAGCGCCACCAGCGCTTAGCATTGTCGATGAGAACAAAAGTGGCACATTGCAGCTTCTGCTCCTCTAGACACCTCATGTACTGAAAAATTCCCTCAACAGTGGACAACCACAATTCTGCATTTGTAGGGTCTTTTAAAGTCCCGTTAAACGTCGGAGGATCATACTTCTTGAAATCTCGCAGGTATCTAGCTTCCAAAGAAGAGCCTGCCACGGTCCGACTCGTGGCCCTATCTTGATTCTGAACTGGTGGTAACAGGACTGATGAAGATGACACTTGCTGTGACTATACATGCTGGGCTATCTGCTCGACCACCATGCCCTTCAGCTGTCCCACCACGGCCTGCGTGACGACGTTCCCAATAGTTGCAGCCATGGTCGTATATTCTACTGAAATTTGTGAGGACGACAATCTTAGTGGGTGAAGGTTAGCTTAGGCCCAAGAATCTCAAAAGACAGTGGGCTGCCAAAAGGGAACCAAAACTTACCCCCAAACAGAAGAATCAGGCAGAACCAACCACGAATTGGCAACAATGGCACTGTCCTGGTGTGCGATCGAACAAGGTGAACGATCTGACGGGTGCTGGGATTCGGCTATCGACGAAAAAACTGACACGCGCTGAGCTTCACTATCGATGGCTAACAAATCTGACGCGCACTGGGCTTCAGCTACTGATAGTCTGATGCGTGGCGGACGAACAGAGGCAGAAGAAGAACATGTAGGTCAGAGGCAAAATAGCAATGAACACCCAAATGAATTGCTATGCATTCAAATTCAATCTTAAGATTAAGTAATGAATTCTAAAAAAAAAAAAAAAAAAAAAAAAAAAAAAAGAAAGAAAAAGAAAGAAAGAAAGAGAGAAAAAAAAGACCAATACTTTATTCCTTCCATTTTAAACTCAACTTTTTAATTCACTAAAAAAAAATCAACATTTTAGGCAACTTCAGTAACTTTTTGGATGTGATTTTTTTAAAAAAAAATTAAGTCTATTTCCTTATTTCCTTTTAGTTTCTCACAATCATTTTCATCTTTCTCAAGTAAAAGAATTGAATTTTTAGCCAAATTTTAAAAATAAAAACTACATTTTATATTCTTTTTTAGATTTTAAAATTTGACTTGGTTTTGGAAAACACTGGTAGAAAGTACATAATACATTAGGTGGGATAAGTGTTTATAGGCCTTATTTTTTTTTTTAAAAAAAAAAAAAAAAAACTAAATGTTTACCAAACGAAATTTTAATTTTAGAATTTTGTGTTTATATTCATTTTGGTCATGCCAACTTTTGTACACCTAAATTTTTTACTTTGTTATCAACATTTTTCTAATGCTTTGAAAAACCAATCCAAATTTTGAAAATTATTAAAAAAAAAAATGTTTTTAATTTTTTTTTTTAAATTTGGCTAAAACTTTAACTCTGGTACTTAAGAAAAATGTTAACGTAAGAAATTCATATGATAAATGCTTAATCTTCAAAAACCAAATAGTTACCAAACGAAACCTTAAAAACTTGTCTTTTTTAAAAAAATTTAACTAAGAACTCAACTTTTTTACTTAAGAAAAATGCAAACCGAACTTAATTTTCAAAAACAAATTGATTACCAAATGAACCTATATGTTTCATGGTAAGAAATTGAGAACAAACAAACTCAATTTCTAGAAAAACCAAAACTTAAAAATTAAATAGTCATCACACATGACCTAAACTACTAAGACTTTGTTTGGTAACCCTTTAGATTTTTACTTTTACTTTTTGAAAATTAAGTCTATGAACAATTCTTTCACGGGAAAATTAAAAGGATGTTGTCCTTTTAGAAACTATTTAGGAAAATATTGTTGTTTTCAAACTATTTGTAAAAATATTGTTGTTTTTTTTAAAAATAAGTCGAGGGTTCAAAATTCAACCAAGGTAGGTCGAATTTTGAACCTTCGACCTTGCCTTTTCACTTTTCCAAGGTTTCCATTATTATTTTGAGAGAGAGCGAGATTTTTGAGAGGTTTCCATTATTATTTTGAGAGGGAGCGAGATTTTGAGAGGTTTCCATTATTATTTTGAGAGAGAGTGAGATTATGAGAGAGATTATGTGAGAGATTATGAGAGAGAGCGAGATTTTGAGAGAGAACGAGAATTTGAGAGAGAGCGAGATTTTGAGAGATTTCCATAATTTTCAGAGAGAACGAGATTATGAGCGAGAATTTGAGAGAGAGCAAGTGTGAGATTTTGAGCGAGAGCAAGAGAGATAGAAAGATTTTGATAGAGAGCGAGAGTACCATCTAATTTTTGGGTCATCCATACAAGTCCCTTTTTTTCTTTTTTAATTATTACACATTGACCTTCTTCTTTCTTTCTTCCTTTCTTTTTTTTTTTTTAATTTTTCATTTTATAAAAACAATTTCTAAAAATATTTTATTATTTTATTTGAACTCTAAAATAAATAAATGAAAAAAAATAATCTCATAAAAATAAAAGAGAGAGAGCGAGATTTTGAGCGAGAGCGAGAGCGAAATAACGAGATTTTGATAAAGAGCAAGAGTACACTTCAATTTTTGGGTCATCCGTACAAATTTTTCTTTTTCTTTTCTTTTTTAAACATTGTCCTTCTTCTTTCTTTCTTCCTTTCTTTTATTTTTTTTTATAATTTTCCATTTTATAAAAATAATTTGTAAAAATAATTTATTATTTTATTTAAACTCTAAAAAGAATAAATTAAAAAAAATAATATCTCATAAAAATAAAAGAATGTAAATTAAATATCTCATTTATATAAAAATAATTACAAAAATCAATGTGTTCCACAAGACAGATGTCGTCGATTTCGAGTTGTTGTCGTTGTCAATTTCGAGCTGGTTGTCATCGTCGACTTCGAACTTAAGGTTGCTCGGGTTCTTCTTGATATTGCTCTGGTACCTCTGTAGGCACTTCATAATATAAATATTCATTATACTCTCTACGACCCCGACCATGTCCATGCACGTATGAAGACGAAGGACCAGCCTCTGAGTCATAATGTCCTGAACCAAATGCTAGCATCATCATCATCGGGCTAACATAATCAGTTTGACCCTGCGTCTGCATCATAAGGGGCAACTCTTCCACATTATGTGTAACCTCATCAAACTCATCCTCTTCCTGAATAGATCCTCTATGTCTAGAAGCTGGTGGAGGAACAATAGGTATATCGTACATATAATGAATTTCTTCCCTATAGATTTGGTTGTCACTACATATAGCAAGAACCTGGTTTGGATCATTCGCAACCTTACGGAGTCTACTGTTGTTCGATCTCTAAATTATAAAACAATTAGAAAATATTTAAAATAAATTTAAATTAAAAATAATTAGATAATATTCATTCATTTACCAGATGACCTACAGTTGCTCCCGGATGAGTGACGTAGTGCCTTGTGATATTATTATACCAATGAATATATTCTAGAGTGACATCTATGTCAAAGTGTTCAAGAGAAACCCCCACTGCAATAAACCTTGCACGATAGTGCCATCGCACTACTAAATGTGTAACTTTTTCGGACTAATCTCCAGTCCTTAGGTCAATATCATGCAATACAGGTTCAGTATTACAAGGCGATGGGACATCTTGCTGAAAATCGAATTGTCTCATCACCTTGTTAAGAAGATGCCACTCACCAATGTGAAAACATATGAGAGGACTCATCGTCCGCCATATGTTTTGACCATTCGTACAAAAATTAGGCAAAGTATGCATAATAATTTTGTACGACTCCCAAATAACCTGAAACATGAAATATTATATTAAAGAATATTAAAGACAAATACAATAAAAATGTGTATAAAATAATCAATTAGGTTCAGTGTAATGTACCTGTTCAGGTTGAATCAGATCAAACATGTATCTATATTGGCTGACTACATGTGTGGCTGTCCTAGTCACACAAAATTTGTTTCTCCACCTATATTTTTAAATTGATAATTTAGAATTTAAATTAACTAGATCAGTGATATAAAAATTAAATGAATTAAAATAACATATCAAGAACCGTAGGCTCGTCCAACTAACTGAGCATCATTAACATGATGTAGCTGAGGAGCCATTGTTGGAAATCGCTCCCAAGCCTATAGTTGTAAAAGTATGAGAGGCCCAGCTATCTCTCGAACCTCATGTCTTGTTGCTATGCATAGTTGTCTATACAACCATGCCAAGCATGCTCCACCCTACGAATATCGCCCCGCATCATGGAGGTTAGCTAACAGTGGCAGGAACATTAAGTGAACAACATGACTCGATTTATCTGAAAACAGACTTCCACCCATCATTTGTAGTATATATGCTCACGTATATCTTATGACAGTTCCTCGTCTGCATCATCAGTGAGCTCACGAAATTGTGTTCCTAACCATATTAAACTTAACCTCGATCCTTTAATCTTGTCGGTAGGTGGGGTCGCACCGAGGTACAGTTGACAAACTTTTAACCAGTCATCGTACATCACTCCGGTGACCGGTTCACTGTCAATAGGTAACCCCAACAACGCTTCTATGTCTTGTATAGTGATAGTGCACTCTCCAACAGATATATGGAATGTATGCAACTCGGGCCTCCATCTCTCGACCAAGGCTGTGATCAGATGCCAGTTTACTAAATCGTGCAGCCCATTTATTTATTTTGTCATGTGCATACCTGGATTTTTACTCTACTTAGTATTATAAAATATGTTTGAAACAAATTATTAATAATATATATATATATATAAAAAATTATCACCGGGTGTATTTATCTTGACACTCCAATGCATCCTTTATTTCTTCTCTTCTTTTCTTGAAATAGTTCACGCATTTGAAGAATGTTATCTGAGCAAGAGCATTTATAGGCAACATTCGAGCTCCTTTGAGGACTCCATTTATGCACTCTGATAGTTTGAAATTTCTAATGCTTGTGAATGTTTATCAACGCTTGATGTTTACTAATGTATGAGTTTTCCAAGTATGTTTTTCATGTCTAACACATGCTAGTGGTTTTACAACCTAGTTTAATATATTTTAATCCAACTAATTTCACAAAATATGAAGCATGCGTTAGGGTTAAAGCTAAGGTTGAATGAAGCTTGATGTACTATGTTTTAAATACCTAAAGTTGCCAAAGTACATGCGTTGGTATTTCTAAACATAATGAGTAGGGATACTGGTAGGGAAGGTATCTGAATAGATGTACCTAAGGTATTGACAGTACGTAACAAACTCCATGTGTATGTAGGCAGGTCTGAATGAGAGGCCGAGGTATAGGTCTTTTGGCCGGTAATAGACAGTGGGAGCTAGAGCGGTGTATGCTCATTCTCAACCGGGATGTAATGATGATTATTGATGTATAAAAGTTGTTATTAACGTTTATGTCATAGGGATGTTGCTTGAGATGCCATCGGTATATTTAAAGAGATCAACATAGGAATCTCTTCTAGCCATAGTTTAATGTGAATAGGTTGAAGTACAGGTCTCATCTGGCCATGGCTTGACATTGGAAATTAGAGCAGTGAATGTTCATTCTCAAGTAAGATTCAGGTTTCAGATACATTGGTTTAAAAGGTTTTAAGTACACGTCTGCTTGGTATACTTTAAGTTCCAGCATTATGTTTTCAAGCTTTCAGTTTAAGTATGAGATTTACATTTTATTAAGTCACTCACTGGGCTTCTAGATCACGTTTCCAAATGTTTTCTTTTCCAAGTAGTGGACAATTTCCAAAAGACTTTTCTGTTGCTGCTCTGCCACTAAAAAAAACAGGTTGAAGGAAGCATAATCGAAGACCTGTATTAGTTAGTACACATGTGTTTGTCTAGTGACCAGTATTCTTGATAGGGCTCACTAGGTGGTAATATCCATGTATAATCAATGTTGCGGAACCCAGTAGTGTAAATGTATTAAGTTCTGAGTTAATATGTATGTATTCAGGGTTTGATTATTAGTTAACAAGTAAAATAGGCAGTAAGTGCCAGCAAAAGGGTTGGTAACTGCTACAGTCACTATTCCATCTAGGTTAGGAGGGTAATCTGGTGCGGGGTGTGACATTTTTAAATTGATAATTTAGAATTTAAATTAACTAGATCAGTGATATAAAAATTAAATTGAATTAAAACAACATACCGAGAACTGTAGGCTCGTCTAACTAACTGAGCGTCATTAACATGTTGTAGTTGTGGAGCCATTGTTGGAAATCGCTCCCAAGCCCATAGTTGCAAAAGTATGAGAGGCCCAGCTATCTCTCGAACCTCAGGCCTTGTTGCTTTGCATAGTTGTCTATACAACCATGCCAAGCATGCTCCACCCCACGAATATTGCCCCGCATCATGGAGGTTAGCTAACAGTGGCAGGAACATCAAGTGAACAAAATGACTTGATTTATCTGAAAACAGATTTCCACCCATCATTTGTAGTATATATGCTTGCGCATATCTTATGACGGTCCTCGTCTGCATCATTGTGAGCTCACGAAATTGTGTTCCTAACCATATTAAATTAACCTCGATCCTTTAATCTTGTCGTCAGGTGGGGTCGCACCGAGGTATAGTTGACAAACTTTTAACCAGTCATCGTACATCACTCCGGTGACCGGCTCACCATCAATAGGTAACCCCAACAACACTTTTATGTCTTGTATAGTGATAGTGCACTCTCCAACATACATATGGAATGTATGCGTCTTGGGCCTCCATCTCTTGACCAAAGCTGTGATCAGATGCCAGTTTACTAGATCGTGCAACCCATTTATTTATTTTGTCGTATGCATACCTGGATTTTTACTCCACTTAGTATTATAAAATATGTTTGAAATATTAATAAAATATATATATATATAAAATAATATTACCGGGTGTATTTATCTTGACGCTCCAATGCATCCCTTATTTCTTCTCTTCTTTTCTCGAAATAGTTCATGCATTTGTAAAATGTTATCTGAGCAAGAGCATTTACAGGCAACATTCGAGCTCCTTTGAGGACTCCATTTATGCACTCTGATAGATTTTTCGTCATCCACCCATATCTGAATCCTCCATCATGTGCTTGAGCCCATTGCTCTAAACTAATGTTGTCAAAAAAACTCAGACGGCTCCGATTTATTCCTTTGATATCTTCAATTGCTTTGTTGAATTTTTGAATTTAAAATTAACAGCCGGCACGATAAACATAATTTTTCAATGAATTAAATTTATACTTTTTATTGAAGTTGCTGACGATATGTCGTAAGCAGAAACGATGGTGACATTTTGGTCCCGTCCAACCATTTGCTGGGTTGTTCACTGCTGCAATTATACCAGCATGTCGATCTGAAATTAAACACACCTCTTCGTGTGATACAATTTCTCTCATGTGTTTCATACTTAGTGATCTCGAACAAGCGATCATACCGAGCGGTACTGTTCATGTAACAAATGGTAAGTATTCGGCATTCCATGCTCGCATTTTATGGCCGTTTGCTCACATTTTAACATGAACTACGAAGATTTTATTGAGGACTACTACAACTTGTCAACGTATGCTGAATGTTACTCTCCTCAATTTCAACCTGTACCGCATGAAGATTACTGAATCATGCACCCTAATATGCTCGTCTTACATCCTGATCCATCGTTGTTGAGAAGATCTGGTAGACCGAAAAGTTCACGTTATCACAACGAGATGGATTGGACAGAACCAGCCACTCGACAACGATGTGGATTTTATAACCAGCGAAGGAAATGTCCTTCATTACTAAGAAGGGCTCCAGATAGTTAGAGATTGAATAATAAATAATTTTTTTATTATATATTCATTTTATTGTATATTCAATTTTTTTACTATAATTTATTGTATATTCAATTTTTTTATAATAATCTACTGTATATTCAATTTATAGTATAATAATCTAATATATTCAATTTGTTATCTAATGATTATTCAATTATAGTATAATAATCTAATATATTCAATTTGTTGTCTAATGATTATTCAATTATAGTATAATAATCTAATATATTCAATTTATTGTCTAATAATTATTCAATTATAGTATAATAATCTAATATATTCAATTATAGTCTAATGATTATTCAATTATAGTTTGATTATTAGCTCTTTTTTCTCTTTTTTTTATATATATTTCTATGGAAAGTTCAAATAAAGTGAAGACTCTCGCTCTTTCCTAAGATCTTGCTCTCTTAGTCTCGCTCTTTCCTAAGATCTTGCTCTCTTAGTCTCACTCTCTCCTAAGATCTCGCTCTCTCCTAAGATCTCGCTCTCTCCTAAGATCTTACTCTCTCACTCTCACTCTCTCCTAATATCTCGCTCTCTCAGTATCGCTCTCTCTTAAGATCTCGCTTTCGCTCTCTCCTAAGATCTTGCTCTCTCACTCTCGCTCTCTCTCAATATCTTGCTCTCTCTGTTATTATTGTTATTTTTCCATTAATGATTACTAGCTTTCATTTGTTCTGGAACAAGCACAAACACTTTTTTTATTATGGATCTACTACCAGAAACTCAATGCGTAATCTTAGCATTCAATGTGTATTCCTGAATAATCTCATTTTTCAATTATTCAACCATTTCATTTTACCAAGTTCAATGTTAGTCAGCTTAGTCAATATAAACTAAATATCGCTCTCTCCAACATTCTCGCTTTGAATCTCATTCTCTCCTAAAATCTCGCTTTGAATCTCGCTCTCTCCTTAATCTGCTTCAACCCACTTATCTCCTTAATCGCTTTGAAGTTTCGACATGTGTGTAACCTTCGACAACCTAATATACAAAATTTTGTTCGTAGACAAAGCTAATTCGGAATTGTCTTTCATTCTAAGGCATAACTTGTATCCATGCGCTTCATATTCGCCTGGAGTTCGCTCCCAGAAATATAGCCATCCCCACCCCCTCACGTCAATCCCACAAGCCTCCGTCTAATTCGAAATGATAACAAAATGCATAGGTTGTTAGAAGCAGCTCGAGTACACAGATACATATAGTATACCATCTCATTACTTTATTTCCTCTATGAGGGAAAAAGAAAAGTATTAAACCTGCAATCTCGAGGGTGGATGTGTGTCGAAACTTCAACCTTCGACAACCTAAGCGAGATTCGCGAGATTTTCCTTGTCGAGGGTTGAAGTTTCGACCTATGTATTGTTTCCAAGTTTTTCTTTGTTCGTCGAGTTCTCAACGTTCGACCTCCACATTAGTCGAGTTCAAAACGTTCGACCTCTAGCCTCGAACTCCCAGAACAACAATATTTCTCTAATAAATTTTGAAAACAACAATATTAATATTAAAGGTCCTTGTATTTATTATACACAATATTCTCCCAAATATTTGAAGAATTTATTCTCGTCTCCATTCATTTTGGCTAATGTATTTTTAAAATATTCATTTTGATCATTTACTTTTAATTGTGTATCATATCTGTTCTTAAATTTTTATTAACCAGCCATTTTTGTCCTTCATTTTTAGAATATAACAACCAAATGAAACTAAAATAAAAATGTAAGAATCAAAATATATCAAATAATCCTTATTCATTAATTTATTTTTCTGATTAATATCCTAAATCTATAAATTGTGTTTAAAGAAATGTTAGAATTTGTTTGTAGAAAACTAATCTTCAATTGTCCAAAAAAGTAGATATATATTTGTACTTGATCTCACACGGTTTAAATTTTCATACAGTCATTTACTGTATTAAAATATATATATATATATATAGTTAAATTAAAGTAACATCTGAATGATATGACTACTTGTGTTTAAATATGTAAATGAGATAATAATATAGTAATATACCAACCTTTTGTTATTGGGGGAATAATTGATACTTTTTTAATGTATTAAAGTGAAATTTTGAGAAATAAAAACTTTTTATACATTTAGCCATTTTGTTTGTATAGTTTCATTTCATTACTTACAAAATAGTAATAATTATTTAATAAAAGATTCACCATTTGAATTCATAAATAAAATATATATATTTTTTTCAATTAGTAATAAGAATAAGATAAAAAGATTCATGACTATAGTTCAACTAGTTAAAATATATTTTTTACCAAGTTGTCATTGGTTCAAATTCTACCCAAAATATCGTTGAATAATAATTAAAAAAAGTACAACATAATTTTTTAATTATTGGATAATGTAAAGCATTAAATTCAAAATGGAATAATATATTTGGAATGTTAGATTATAAAAATAGTTCTATACTTTTTTACTTGTTATAAAAATGTTCTTATACTTTTAAAATTTGTAACATTATCCATAATCTTTCATCAACATTTCATAACTATATTTGAACTAGAAATACTCTAAAAGTTTGAATAAAAATTTAGAACTTGAAATCATATGATAATAAAAATTTGTGTTCTAAATTTTAAATTCAAAGAAGGTTAATGATAATATTGTAACTTTTAAATGATAAATAGTAAAATTTAGCGGTATTTTTCGATATTTGAAAAACAAAAGAAGGTTTATTATGCAACATCGATAAAATTGGTCTAAACTCACACTGATTGTAGAGATGTCATATTGAAATTGGTGAAGGCGATTTCTTCTTTTTTTTTTTTTTTCTTTTCTTTTTACAAAGAAATGTAACATTTGTTTAGACAGTAATGTTTGTCAATGGTTTGGTAAGTGTGCTGATGTATATATGACTCATTATAATTGAGATATGAGCCCATTTAAATTGTATTAATGTAATTTTAGTATTATACTATGATATATTTTATATCAATTCAGTTCACTTTGTATATTAATTTAATTATTGTATAGTTGAGACTAAGAGAAAGTGGTCTACCCATGCACTTCTTATTAATGCTGCTACCCCACCGTGATAAAAGTGTGGGCTCATTCATGTATTTGGGCAAAATAAACCATGTTTTTTATATCTCAAATATTTACATTTTTTAGACCAATTTTAGTTTGTAAAATTTTAAATGTTTCTTTTTTTATTATTAACATTGTGTGTAGGCCATAGTTTTATATGTTTAATTCTTCACCCAATTGTGTAGTGTTGTATTCTGAAAAATAACTATCTCCTTAATTGATCTAAAAACCTAACTGATCCAACTTAATTTGAAAATTTATTTTATAATTTATTATCATCTATACACCAGATAAACACAAGACAAATGACAATCCAATTGTGATTATGTCACTATTTTCTTGTTGAATTTTAACAATATATGTATTAAGAAAGGCTTTATTTGCTAAAATAAGTATGATTTGATGACAATTGATCTGTGTTACTCTCATTACAAGAAATCACACTTCTCCCAACGCATGAAATCGTCAGAACATTGTGGAAAACGCGTTGGGAGTTTGGTCAGGAGAAATCCTTTGGGAGTTCGAAGAGACTGTCGGGAGTTGTTCACGAACTCCCGACGCCAAATATAGGGTGTCATGAGTTATATGAACTCCCGACGAGTAATGTACGTCGTCGAGAGTTCCACTAACTCCCGACGGTCTCTTCTATTCGTCGAAAGTTCCACTAACTCCTAACCACCGACTAGTTCATGGGGAGTTCCATAACTCCCGACGGACTCTTCCACTCGTCGGGAGTTTATGGAACTCTCGATGGCCCACTAATGCGTAAGGAGTTCCAAGAACTCCCGATGGTACCTTCTTTGCGTCGGGCGTTCCTTCAATAGTTGAATATTGACTTTTAAAATTATTTAATTTGTAATTTGTAATTTTTTTAACTTGATCTGAATAGCCTGTAAAACATCATTAACCAACTCAAATAGATTCACATAATAAATAAAACAAACAAAGCGAAGTCCATACTATAACAAATAAAAGAAAAGTTACAAGATAGTTTATAAAAGAAATTTGTCTTAAAAAATACATGAAAGAAATAAGATGAAAACAACGTCAAGAAATATATTAAAAAATACATAAAAGAAAACAACGTCTAGAACACAACATCTTCAATAATTGTCCAACCTCATCTCCGAACAACATCCTACAACAAAACAAAAACATTCAAATGTCATAAACTTTCAGAAACAAACAAAAAAGTCCAAGTTCAACTCTAGAACTGAAGGAAATTGGAAACGATGATTTCCGTGAGCAGCGGAAGCAAAACTATTCCAAATTACAATCATGAATCAACATAACATTTACAATCGACTTGAATACAAACGGTTATGCAAATATAGAGAAATTATAGCATGAAACAACAAATGTACAGAAGGAAAAACTGTACTAACAAAGGTAGAAGCGTCTCCACGCTCCGATGCGCAACCGCTCGAATAACAGCGACCACAAACACTCGATCTACACAACCGCAACACTGCACGAACACTTCGCGCTCGTCCTCAATGATCTCCTCGGTCACGAACTCCTCTGCAACAGCGAACGGCCTCCAAAAAACCTCAACGGTGTCGAGTTAAGTCTGACACCACCAACAAGTCGACCTTGGTATTTTCGGTTTGAGAATTCAGAAGGTGGGCTCTGTTGGACTTGGTGTGAGGCAGACGAACGGAGGAAAGGCAGATTGTGTACACGACAGGGCAAGTGGGAGAAGTCGGAGACCTATTGTATAGGTCGATGCTCAATCGTTTAGTTAAAACTATGCGATCGTCTAGCAAAAGCTATGGATCGTTTAGCTTTATCATTTAGCTCGACAGACTCTACACGATTGTTTACATTAGGCCAACGATCGTCTAGCAAAGCTATGCGATCGTTTAGTAGACACTACACGATTGTTTAGCTAGCACCTGCACGATCGTTTACCTAGCCCAGCCGTCGTTTAATAAATCTGTATTTACTTGATGACTTCCGTGAGTTTCTTTTCGCTGGAGAGAAAACTCAAAATTTTTCAAACTTTTGTAAAAAAAAACCCATATTTAAAATAGGAAACCAATTTCCTTTTAAACTCACGGTTACCATGATTAATAACCACCTACTACATTTGGTTATTTAAAAAGAAAAAGTATTAATTATCTAATAATTAATATTATTATAAATATAAATGATAACCAACTTATCATACTATATTTATAACCTATAGTTTTAATATTTCATCTCATGAAACATATAAACCATAGTTCTTTTTCTATTTCATGGTACTTAATGTAAATCTCATTTACATCAATTCTCCACTAGATATATCTCATACATCATACCGATTATATCATATATAATCAAAATACCTCTTGTCAATTTGAACATTTCAAATCAACACTAAGAACTGGTTCTTCAACATGAATCCAAGCTACCAAGGGGACCTCATGGACCTGTAGATCCGAAGCTCCGACGGTATGTGAATAACTGACTAAACTCTTTAGTTACGGGATCCACCATCCGTTAACTACCAGGCACTTCATTAAAGATCGACAGTTGAACTCTTCTCACTATAGATATATTATGTGTCCATCTTAACCAATGAGCATTGTGACAACCCTTCACAGATCGCTCGTAAGTACAGCTGGGTCAATAACCATTATGACCTTATAGTTACATCTGTCACCTTAAGTACCACTGATCCCTCTAATGAACATAAGTCATAGTTCTACTATGACTGAGTCTTCTCTTCCAAAGAGAAGATGTGGCTACTATGTTCAAGCCCCATAATCAGTTCTTAAGGGAACAATCTCTCTACTTATTCCTGCTTCGGGAAAGGAGTGAATTCCATATTATGGATTGAGTTCCCAGCTCTCAGATCAGACAAGTCCCCGAAAAGGTAGGCATGTTGAGTTGGCAATCTGGCCCCTCTTACCCATACTAATCAAAGAACCGCCCTCAAAGGCAGAAGTTCACAAAACACTCAGGATTGAGGTCGTGTCACCTATGGTCGTTTAGGTGAGATGCAAGTCTCTAGTATCAACGTTATATACATAGTCTAGTCATCTCGTGGTCTAGGTCTTATACAAACTCTTTATATAGGACACCCCCGCACCACGTCTCCACACGAATGGTTAGGATAAACCATCTGTAGTAGTTTACAATACTTGCAAACCTTTACAAAACGGGCCGTATCCGTAGTGTCACCAGGATCAGGTATCCCACCTTAATCTTTATACTACAGACCGATTTAGGTTATCACTTAAGGCATGATTCACTTGTATATCACATATACATGCTTAAGTTCACATAAGATAACCAAGGAGTTTTGTTTATTAGATATGAGTAAATGCCAGAATTAAATAACATTTATTTTATTCATTAAACAATGTGTATCTTTACAAAACAACGAGACTCCGGGAGAATTAGGGCACCAATTCCAATAAAAACAAGTATCACAAAACTCAACCTACCCCCCACATCATATTCAAACTTCATAAATAAGAACAAACACACAAAAAACTCAAACTTCCCCCCAAAACAATCTAAACCAAACTTGACCTACCCCCCATAACACGTTCAATAAACTTCACAAACATCCATAAACACACAAAAACTCCAAGTTCAATGGCAAAACAAGCAAAACGAGTATAACCAAACTCTACCCACCCCCCACGTCATTCTCGACGCTCATAAACATAAAAAAAACACACAAAAACCCTACAAGTTCAACTCCAAAACGATATAACCGAACTTTACCCACGGTCCCACCCCTATAACATTCAAACTTCATAAACATCAACGAAAACACAAACGTCATAAACATCCATAAACACACAAAAACTCTAAGTTCAATGGCAAAACAAGTATAAAAAACTCTAAGTTCAATGGCAAAACAAGTATAACCAAACTCTACCCCCCACTCCCCCCCACCCCCCCTCATTCCCTGACGCTAATAGACAATAACGACAAAGAACACATCAAAATCTAGTTGTTTGGCTACCATAACTGTAGGATAGTCAACAATTCTTTATCATAAAGCTACTAGTAAAACATAACTACTTTGCTACCATAACTGCAGGATAGCAACATATTAAAAAACTAAATAATGAAGTAATCATACCTAATTCGATGGCCCTTCTCTCTGTGATCGTATCATGTCTTCAATCATTTTTTTCATTTCTTCCATTTGTCTTGCATGATCCTCTTTCATTTATTTTTTAACATCTTCAAGTTTCTTAATCCTCGACTGAGACTGTTCGAAACTGGCTCTCAATTTCCTCACCTTCCTATCTATTCTTTGAGTAGATGATGAACTCGATGAGCTGCTATCCTTTCTTGACTTAGGTTTAAGGCCCCAACCTAGGTCTTTTGAATATCTGAGTCGTCTACCCAAAATCGTCTCACAGATTTCATCCCCTATTAGTAGTTGGGAACCTTTTAGAGTGGGGTTGTATTATAATTCTGACATTTGATTCCGGACATATTAATTAAATGTGTAAGTACGAGCAACTGAAGTTAGAAATGAAAAACAAGGCAAAAGTAAAACAAAAATGGTTACATGTGCATTTTCAGCTGCCTGATTCACGAACTTGTCACCTTTAGAGTGTGTTTCCCTAAATAGGTCAACACATCCTATTTCTCGACCTCATTTGCCTGCAGCTCTTATTGAATTTGCATGAACGACTTCGATCCGCCTACGTGGTCGAATGGTAATTTCTTTTTATTCTTTCTGTTCGTCTTCGATGTTTCCTATATTAAAAAAAGAAAAGATATTCTATAATAGTAAATGAAGTAAATGATACACGCCCTAAATTATTCTAACCTGAAATGTTTCACTTTCGAAGCGGTCACACAAACAATACCAATCTTCTGGTCTATTCTTAAGCCAGCTAGGTAAGTTGACACGTGCTTACTGAGGATTGCCACATTTCCTGTAATGTTTGTGCAAATTTGCTCTGAATTTTTTGAAGAAGTTTTGCATTTGATGTTCTATAAAATGATTAAGTGGTTGACTGGATAAATCAAGCACGAAATGAGGCTACAAAAGAATAAAGGAAGAATTAGCATATATGATGTTCATGACTCTTAGCTTACAATTGACTCTAAAAGAATAAACTTATAATTTACCAACATTTGACTCTTAGCCAATTCTATAAACTCATTTGGAACCTCAGCAAAAGTACGACATCGTACTGGAAATGCAGATCTGACGAGGACACTAATCGCATTACTAAATCGTACCAAATGTTAAGAAATCGGCTTCGTCTCCCCCTCATTTATCATGATTGGAATTCTCCCATATTTTTTGACGTCTTTATCCAACTTGATGTTCTACGAATGCTCATGTTTCCTCTGAGTGGATGCTAAGCTACTATCTGAGGAATAAAAAATTTAAAACAATTTAGGATGTATTTCAATCAACTAAATATATTTCAAAATATACTAACCTAGAGTGTCACCCACAGAAGATCCCGTGTTGCCTAGATATATCTCTTGCTCCTGGAATTCTTCATCAGCCTCATGTTGCCTATTAAAGGTTGATATCGTATTTATATAAACACAAAAAAGACAAAACAATATAAAATTAATATGAAATACGTGTAAACAGAGAAAGAGAATTTAGTAGATATATGATTACTCATCATCGTCATCTAAATCAAATTATTCATCAGCACTTGAACTATTATTGGGAGATAATTGTTCTTCATCATCGTTTATAAAGTCATCATCGCCATGTTGAATAATTAGTCTTTCCACAACTATAGGATCAACGTCAACTCTGCATAAAGTAACCTCCTCAATGGTTTCATCTACTCGGACTTCATTGACAATTTATAGTAAATCTAGTTGTTCATTTTCAACATCATCCACTTCTGATACATCCTCTATTCCCTTATTTTGGACTACTTGAACAACTTTCCAATTTCTACCATATTTTATGTCAACAATGTAAAAGACTTCTTGTGCTTGGATAGCAAAGATGAAAGACTCATCAACATACAAGAAGCATGATGTATTGACCGATTTGTATCCTAAATCCACATGTGTCCTATTACTTTTGTTGTTATCTGTGTCAAATCATCTACACTCGAACATAAAAACACATCTTTTGTTCGCATATTGGAAATCTAATATTTCGTCTATGACACTGTAGAAATTGTATCCACACTTCTGTTCCCATTGATCTCCTCAACCACTAGGACTCCACTATTTTGTGTAGCTCGATGATTATCATGCTCTACAGTGTGAAATCGTACCCCATTAATAATGTATCCATTGTAAGAGGGCACCTCAAACGAAGGTCTCATTGCAAGTGAAAAGAAATTATCGGAGAGATCTTCTCTCTCACGTTGTTGTAGAACCTGATAATTAATTATACATTAAAAATGACTACAAAAAATGAATCATCTCTCAACTTCCAATATTATGTATACCTGAAATCTAAACCAATCGGGAAATTTGTGTTGATGTCTTATATATAAGTCAGAGGCGTTTTGAGCTTCACGATGAATTAACCTCAAGTGTTGCCTAGAAAATTAATCATTTGAAAGTTATATCAAAGAGTTTATCCTAGAAATTAGAAATTTAGTTTGAAATATAATTGCGATAATCTATTATTTTTTTACAATTATTGAGAATGTACCATGCGATACACTTTTCCTCCATTGATAGTGTCCGTAAAGTTGACGCCCCTAATGGTCGTACCCTCTGCCTAAATAATTCAAATTCACCAAATATCTCATGATCGGGAATGTTATCATCATTTTGTTCATCTCTATTGAATCTCGTTTCAATCCCACTTAGATATCGCGAGTAGAAGTTCCATGATTCATTCACTACATATGCTTCCACTATAGACTCCTCAGGACGTGCTTTGTTCCGTACAAATTGTTTTAATGTTCGTAAACTTTTTTTGATAGGATACATCCAATTGTAACTAGCTGGACCCACCGCTTTGGTATCATATGGTAGATGAAGAGCAAGGTGTACCATTACATCGAAGAAGGCAGACGGGAATATTTTCTCCAACTTACAAAGTATGACTATGATGTCTGCTTGTAGTCTGTTCAAATCACTTACACGTATTGTTTTTGCACATAAATCGCGAAAGAATATACACAATTCAACAATAGCAATGGATATGTTCTTTAGTAGGTATACTTGAATACCAATAGGGAGTAGTATGAAGCAACACATGAGTCGTGTGTTTTCAGCCCCGATATTTTTCCATCTTTGTCATTCACACATCGTGATATGTTAGACACGAATCCATCAGGAAATTTCACTGATTACAAATACTTACAAAACGAAATCCGTTCACTATTAGTTAATGTGTACGCTACATGTAGTTTTACAAATCTGTTATCGACCTGTATCAAGTGTAGGTCCTTTCTTATCTTCAAATCTTGTAAGTCTAATTGAGCGTTCGCTGTATCCTTTGTCTTTCCTTCAATATTTAATAATGTGCCCACCAAATTTTCGCATATGTATTTTTCAATATGCATTACATCTAATTTATATCGTAACAATAGTCTGGACCAATATGAAAGCTGAATAAAAAAATATTTTTCTTAGTCCAATTTAGAATTCATTTTCTTTTTTTATCTTGCTTCGATGGATGTTTGTTAAGCATAGAAAAGTTCAACATATTTATTTGTTGTAAGATCTCTTCTTCATTCATTACAATTGGAGGAGGTCTACGTTCAACTTTTCCATCATGTTGCCTACTTGGGCGCCAACTATGATTCTCTGGAAGATAATGTTGATGTCCCATAAATGATATTTACTCTCTTATCCCAAAGGACAAATTATCTTCTTTGCATATGGGACATGCTTGTTAACCTTTTGTACTCTACCCAAATAGGTCATTATACGTAGGGAAGTCATTGATAGTCCATAATAAGGTGGCATATAGTTGAAAAAACTCACCAGTAACATAATCATAAGTTCGCACACCAATTGTCCATAACTCTTTCAACTCTTCAATCAACGGTTGCAAGTAAACGTCAATTTCCTTTTTAGGAGATTTTGGACCATGTATGAACAAAGATATGAAGAAGTTTGTTTCCTTCAAGAATTTTCAAGGGGGCAAATTATAAGGGATTATCATTACAGACCACATATTATAAGAAGTACTCATATTTCCAAACTGGTTGAACCCATTTGAAGCTAATCCCAAACGAAAATTTCGGGGATCTAAAGAGAAATGAGGAAATTCACGATCAAAATGTTTCCACCCCTCTGCATGAGCTGGATGTTGCAATACATCATACGTTTCAACTCATTTATCTTTATGCCATCTCATGTCAGAAGAGCCTTTTTTTTATGCGAACAATCATTTTAATCTCGGTATCAATGGAAAATGATACAATACCTTATCTGGTATTTTTTTACCCTTGCCATCATTAATTTTGTACCGAGACTCACCACAAACGGGGCATTGTTGCAAATCTGCAAATCTTTTTCGATACAATACACAATCATATTTGCACGCATGAATAGACTCATAACTTAGGCCTAAATCACACAATTTTCGCTTAGCTTCATAAAAGGAAGTAGGTATAGTGATATCAGCTGGAAACACTGCTTTTAATTCCAAAAACATGTCAAACGATTTGTTACTCCAACCGTTGAGAACTTTGATATGCATCAACTTCACTAAAAAGTTCAAGGACGAAAATTGCGAACAACACAGGTATAGTTCATTACGTGCTTCGGTCATTAAATCCTCGAATAAGTTTGTGGTATGTCTTTCTTGACCATTAGAGGACATTTCATTCTCAATCCCTTCTTCATTTGCATCTTCGTTTTCAATTGAAACTTGTAGATTGTTTATAAGATTCCACATCTCATTTTCTTCGACAACATTACCCTCTATATTATCTACTTCAACATTGTGAATTGAATGAGTTGTATGACTTTCAAAACCTCTAGATAAGTTTACTGGCTCTCCATGATATACCCATTCACGGTATGAGGGAGATATTCCATATGTTAATAGATGTCGTTCTACAATATCTAATTTTTTTCAAATTGAATTCATACAATTCTTGCATAGACATCTTATTCGTCCAGAATCATTAACATGAAACTTTGCCACATCTAAAAACTGGGATACTCCTCAATACTCCACTGATAACTTATTTCTTATTTTAATCAATTCTTTATTCATCCTTAAAAATAAATCTTTTCTGACCAACTTGTAATCCAAAACAATAACTTGTATTATAGGACAAAGTACAAAGCCTTTATTAAGCATGAATTTTGATTAATTTAATAAACAATTCCAAGTTCGTTCGAAGAATTTAAAATTTTAAATAACCTCTAATAGGTGATATGACTTGTGTATACACTATTGAGAATGTCTTAAAACTCGCAGTTTGTGTTAAACATTCTATTTATCAATAATAATAAGTTGTTGATTTTGCATTCTATTATGAAAATCCAATAAAGATATCTATGACTATAGTCTGAATACTTTAACTTTATATGGTGACATAAACGGGATCAAGTTAATAGTATATAGCTTAAATGATCTAATAAGTATATGAATGAAATTGGGTATCTCATCCTAGTAACACTATTGGATGCGGCCCACTCTGTAGTTGTTACAAGAAGTTGTAAAGTGCTACAAACGACGTGATCTACAGATCATTCATGTTGAGACATGTGAGTGGGGGCATCATATGCAATGAGTTTGCATATAGACTAGACCACCAAAATAGTCACTTTTCTTTATAACGACCGTTTACTGTTAAAACTGACTATTTCTTTTATAAAGTAACCTAGGTTAACTCGATCTTAATCCTGAGCTAGCTATGAACTCCTGTTTGTTTGGGATTATCCTTTGATTTGCAAACAGTGAGAGTAGTCCAACAGCAATGCTTAATAAGCCTCCCATTTTGGGGATAAGACCGGATGAATATCTGGGGATATAGTCCTGCAAGATAGAATTCACTTCTACCCGATTTAGGGTTAGCAGATAGGTTGTTCTCTTAAGTACTGATTCCAGGTCTTGAACAATTTGGGTCCCGCCTTCTCATGATAGAGAAAGGATTTGATTCATAGGTGTTATGAATCAAAATTGTTCATTATAGGGTCAATGGGAACTTAAGGAACACGATGTATTCACAGAGGTAAAACGGTTAGATTAACCCAGCTGTGATTACGAACAATTTGTGAAGGATTGACTTACTAATTATGGTTAGATTAAGTGGACATAATATATCTACAGTGAGGGGAGTTCAACTCTGAGCTACAGTGGAGTGACCCATTAGTTAACGAATTGGGTTAATTCGGTCTAATGAGTTTAGCCAATTATTCTCGGATCGTTGGAGCCCATGATCTGTAGGTTCACGAGGTCCCCCTATTTACTCGTAAATGGATAAGCTTTAGAGTAGCTTGATAAGTTAATTTGAAATGTTCAAATTAGAATTAAACGAAATAGGAGAATTTTTATTTAAATATATGAGGATGGATTTGTGTAAAAATTAATTTAATATTTGATATTAAATTAATTAGAATTATTTAAATAATTAATTATTTATTTATTAAATAATTAATTTGTTAAATTAATTTAATAAAATTAATAATATTTTCAGTTTTGAAATCAAATTTGATTTATTGAAATCATTTGATTTTTGGAAAAATTGAAAAACTATAAAAATAACCCAAAATGGAAAAAGGGGTTTTTCCATTACCATCTTCTATTTGCTCACACAAAAACCACTTACCTTATCTTCAATTACTCCAAGCATGAGTTGCATCTCATACAGTGATCATCTTTGCATGTTCCCTGCATAAATAAAGAAGATTGGAGCGGAATTGAGGCATGCATTCAAGAAAATTTTAGAGAAAATTTCGGGTTGAAGAAAAAGTTCTTCAAATAGACTGCGCAGTGAGCTTCTCTCTAGTTTTCCGTCGGTTCAAGCTATTCTTGAGTCCAACAACTCATTGTAAAGCTCTAAGAGGATAGTGGGGAAGATCTTAATGTGGTTCACGATGAGTTTTGGAGAAGACAACTACTGAGGAACAAGATCTTGAAGAGTTCTACAAATGTATGACTACAAACCCTCTTATATTAGATGAGCATGCTTTAGTTTCTGCCAAAATTAATGAATTAAAATGCTTATTGATCCTTGTTGCTTCTGCTGCATGTTGATACACTCTTACATACACAACACCCGTGGAATATAATTTATATCAAACACAACCCATTTTCTCATAAGTATATCACTTGTCAACTACCTCACAACATTCAAGTCAAATAATAAACCTCATACTCTAGGAAAAATTAACTAAGCATTAATTCAACCACCTCAACACACGTTTCCACCCAAATAATGACATTGTGATCTCCAATAAAACACTTCATATGCCCTAAATTTATTAATTATTCCTACCTTTTAGATTTTTCACATCTCCAAACACTTCGTCCATGTCCTCTTTCTCATGAAAGATATATACATCCGCATTCCCTACGACCCTTGTACTCTAAGTTAAACTTGTTGTGGTCAAAACGCATCATAACATTTTCAATTCAATTTTAAAGTTCAACAATGCACCATAATTTTTCCTCCAACCACTCGCGTTGCCTCTGCCAACAACCTCCCACCATATTCAAACTCCCAATATAATCAAAGCAAACTTTCAATCATAATATGTATATTCAATAACAATAACAATAACAAAATTAATATGTATATTCAAAACAATAACAAAACAAATATTGGATTTTGATTTTAATTATGCCACCAAAACAATCAAAGCAAACTTTCAATCACAAAATGTATATTCAATAACAGTAACAATAACAAAATTAATATGTATATTCAATAACAATAACAACAACAAAATTAATATTCAAAATAATAACAAAACAAATATTGGATTTTGATTTTGATTATGCCACCAAAACAATCAAAGCAAACTTTCAATCACAATATGTATATTCAAGAACTAAAACTTGTTTTCTTGCTATTTTTTATCTTATATTATCCAAAAAACAAAGATGAAAGAAATATTTTAAGAGAGAAAATTTTCAAATTACCTTTTAGGGATTTTTTATCGGCGGAAAATGACGGCGGAAGGCGGTGAACGACGGGAGAGGCGAACGATCGGGAGTAACGAACGGCGGGAGCGGCGATTACCTACTAGGGTTTCAAATTGGGGAAGAAGAAAGGCAATTAATCTATCTTCTGCCTAATTTGGATTTTATACCAGATCTCCCGATGGTTATCGAGGGTTGTCGGGAGTTTCTAAGGAACTCCCGACGAATAAATAACTCGTCGAGATTTATAGTAACTCTCGACGGGTAATGTCCCACCGTCGGGAGATTGGAACTATCTCCCGACGAATAGTATACGTCGTCAGAAGTTCTCCATAACTCCCGACGGGTCCCTTACATCGTCGAGAGAGACCCTATCTCCCAACGGCGGATTTATGCATCGGAAGACCTTCTTTTTCTTGTATTATCTTTTAAGATTGAAGGTTAAGATCTTTCTACTTCATTTGCTGTTTTGAAAAAAGAAATAGTTGTTATATAAAAATATATATTTCTTTGAGTTCAAATACATATGGGAAAAATTAAAACCACCTTCTAAAATGGTAATTAGTGTCTTGGATTATGAACAAAATTAAATCTTTTACATCATTAGAACCTGAATTAAAAAAGGTACATGCTCTTTAATATATTTAAGGTTCGTAACCATTTAATTTTTTATAAAACTATTTCCTACACAAAAAAACAAAAGTCACTTTTTTTTTTTTTTTTAAGTTTCAAAACTTAATTTGGTTTTTGAAAACATCTATAGAAAGTAGAAAAACAATGTAAAAAAATTTAGAGGTGAAAAAGGTTTATAGGCTTTCAAAAAACTAAAAGCCATAAACCAAATGTATAGCAAATGAGGCCTAAATAATTACTAATTATACTACTAGAAGTTTCAAGAGACTGAATTCTTTTAAGTTACTTATTTTTTAGTACAGTGCCACGTGAATGATTCGAGCAACAAAAACATCTTGGTTGCTAACACATCTATATATCAGTTAAGTTATACTTGTTTTAATAAGTTCCAAGCTTTGAAAATAAATAAATAAATGTTCTACATGTCAATATCAACATTTTTTTTTAAAAAAAAAGGAAAAATTCTAAATAAACTGAAAAAAAACAACTCCAATCAATTCAATCTAAATGAATGATTGAGTTGGATTGAGGCCACATTTACATCGGTTAAAAGGTAATCCATCAATGGTAATATATAAAATGGGTCTCAATTGATTACTTTTGTTATCATTTACCTGTTTTTCATAATTGTAATGAGATATGGGGTCGCCTTAAAATTTGTAATCAAATTATGTAATCTAATCGAGGAATGAAGGGTGTTCATTCTAATTGTGGTTGAAAATTATAGTGCCCAGTTCTGTTATCGTTACAAATATTATTACGGTAATAGTATGAAATTATGATTTTTTCACATTTATATTTACCGTTATCATTAGGGTCAAGCAATAACAATAAAGTGACCGTAATGAGAATAGTAAGAGTAAAATATGACAGATTAAAAAGCAATCTAATCATGTTTATGATTCAGGCCTATGACGATTCATCAATCAATGAAGTCTTATTCCGATTATACCAATTTTTACTATAATTTGATAAACTTAACTTGAATTCATTTGTCTCATAAGAGTCGTTTGAGTAGTTACTTTTTCTTTTAACTCAAATAATTGAATTTCGATCTAAAATGAGCTTCAAATCGATTCAACCTAACCGATAAACATCCATTAGAATATAAAGAAACAACAAGAGAAGAAAAAGAAGAGTTGCAATGATGAATCCAAGCCAATGTACAATAGAGATAATGTATTATAATTATTAAGTACTTAAATTAATATTTACATACCCAAACAAAATTTATATACGAAATAGAATAATTATAAAACCAAAACATTCGAAACATATATAGATTAATTAAAAGCTCGATAATATTAATTAATTACCGACTAGTTTCAAGAACCTACCAGAAACGAAACGAAACGAAACAAAGCCACCCCCTATCTGTGAGTGACAGTGAGGTCACAAAAAGCAAAAGAAAATACCAGAAAATGGGGTGGCAAAAAATCGTCATTAATACTTTTCATTATCACGAAATTTCCAGTCTTCACTTCTTCTTCTCCCACACATTATAAATACATATTTTCATTACTCTGTTTTCCATCATCAATCAGCAAATTCTCCTCTATTTTTTACAGTCAAATTTGAAATTGTTGATTTAGAGATATGTCGAAGGATATTGAAGCTGGAGGGCGTGGTGGGTTCAGTGGGAAGGATTACGAAGACCCGCCGCCGGCCCCATTGATCGACACCCAGGAGTTTGCTTAGTGGTCATTTTACAGAGCTATTATAGCAGAGTTTGTTGCTACTCTGTTGTTCTTGTATGTTATTGTTCTTACTGTGATTGGGTATAAAGTTCAGAGTGATGATAAGAATGTAGGCGAGATTTGTGGTGGTGTTGGCATTTTGGGCATTGCTTGGGCCTTTGGTGGAATGATTTTTGTTCTTGTTTACTGCACCGCCGGGATTTCTGGTGAGTTTCCCGAAAGAATATCACCTCTTTCATTTTAGTCTCTGTTTCTTAGTGTCCGTTGTTATTTACAAAACTTTACATATAAATTTTATACCCAATCAAAATATTTTAATTAAAAATCTTTACCTACACTAAATTAAGTGTCATGTTAAATGGAAAAAAACAAGATATGAAAATGAAGGGAATAAAGTGATCCCTTTCAAAAATACAATGACAAAATGAACTCATATATAGATCAAAGTAAATCGGTACAGAAAGTATTGAGATCAAATTAATATTTAAATCTTAATTAAATGAAAGAATCTAAGAGATTAATTTAAGATTAATTTTTAAATTTAACCTTCAACTGAGTTTTGTATCAAGTCTCAAAAGTGTCTAGCAGGTTATTCAAAATTGTGTCAAAAAGATATTTGACAAATTTGAAAATTTTTAAAACTAATTCATTTATTAGATATAATTTTCTTTCTAATAAAATTCCTAACTTTTCAATTTCGTCTGGTAGATTCATGAATCTTATAAAATTAAAAAAATTTAGGCTTATTTGATAACAATTTCTTTTTTAGTTTTTTATATTTGAAAATTAAACCTATTTTCTCTCTCTTTTTTTTTTTAATAATAGTTTGTATCTTTCTTAAGCGTAAGAGTAGTATTCTTAGTCAAATTTTAAAAACAATAACGAATTTTTAAAAACTATATTTTTTTTTCAAATTTTGGTTTGGTTTTAAAAAAATGGGTGGAAAATTAATAACAAAACAAGATTTCTAAAAGGGTAAGAAGTATTGATAAGTTTAATTAGAAAAATAAAAATCAAATAACTATCAAATGGGATCTAAATGATTATCAAATGAACTTAACCAGACACTAAATCGGATTAAATTAATAATTTTAAAAATTTAGAAATGAATTAGATAAATCAATTCCTATGTTGAAAGATTAAATTTGAAATTTAACCTTAAATCTAATGTTGTTCCTCATATGGTTTGACAATTGGGATGTGGCAGGGGGACATATAAATCCAGCGGTGACTTTTGGACTATTTCTAGCACGGAAGGTGTCACTGGTGAGAGCCATATTGTACATGGCGGCTCAGAGTTTGGGTGCCATTTGTGGCTGTGCCTTGGTGAAGGCATTCCAAAACGCTCACTACAATAAGTACGGTGGTGGAGCCAACTCGCTCGCCGACGGCTACAACAGTGGCACTGGTTTAGCTGTCGAGATCATCGGTATATTCGTTCTCGTTTATACTGTCTTTTTTGTTACCGATCCCAAGAGAAATGTTAGAGACTCCCATGTCCCCATAAGTTTAATATCCATACTATTCAATATTAATTAGATGGAAATGACATTACAAATAGAATTAATATTTTTTTTTTTATGGTTTGAAATGAAAGGTTTTGGCACCACTCCCAATTGGGTTTGCGGTGTTCATGGTTCACTTGGCCACGATTCCGATCACCGGCACCGGCATCAACCCGGCTAGAAGCTTTGGAGCTGCAGTTGTGTTCAACAAATCCAAGCCATGGGATGATCAAGTATGTATATATGAAAAAACCAATTTAATTTCCTCTTCATTCTAAATTCCAAAAGTATTATTTAGTCTAATGTTAATTTGTTTGTGGTTTTGAACAGTGGATATTTTGGGTTGGACCTTTCATTGGAGCTGCCATAGCTGCCATTTATCACCAATTCATATTAAGAGCAGGAGCAGCCAAAGCTTTAGGATCATTCTCAAGCTCTTGATTAAGTCCACATTTAATCAAAATTTAATGATCGTTGTGTTAATTAATTGGCAAAAATGCCGATTTGGTTTGTGGTCTGCATAAAAGGGCATTGCCTTTTTATTTTCTATGCCCATATCTACTTTCTTCTTTTTTTTTCTCTCTGTTTTCACTCTGTTCTGATGTAATTATGTGAGATCTTGTGTTGTTTATAAATTGTGAATGTATCGTCTTTTGAAATTTTATCATAAATTTGCATTTTTAAATATATCAAAAGAGATTTTTCGTAAATATGGAATCATCAATTGATGATAGTTGATATCTTTTATCTATTGAGACGCATTTAAAGATTTCGTTTAGATATTTGGGATGTAAATAAAATGTTATTTTTTTTGAATTAATGTATTTCTTAAAGAAATATGCATCTAGAAAAAGAATGGTGAGAGATTCTAGAGAGATAGGGTGTGCAAATGAAGATTAATTAAAAAAACAGAAGTTTGTACTTCAAGAAACTTGTGCAATAAAGTGTAATAATTGAAATTAGAAAAAGCAAGCGAATCTACAAAACCCTTCAAATTGTATCTGATTAAACTCATGTATTGTAGACATTCTCTCATTTCCACCCCCAAGCATTTTATTTATTTTCCATTTATCAAAAAAATCTCATGACGCAATGATGGAATTTATATTATGTTTACTGAATCACATGAAATTTGACCTAACTTCATAGGTGTAATAGATGTAATGCATGAAATACATATGAACGTAAGAATAAAGAAACTTTGAGTACATAAATAATTGAGATGAAAGTAATATGTGAAGAAAAGTCAAAAGAGAGAAATTAGGTAAAGAAACTCTAGTAATTAAATAAATAAATAAATAAATAAAGCAATACTTGGAGATGCACAATTGTAATTTTACACATAAAAAATAAATTATATAAAAACATTAAAATATTTATAAATAGAAGTAAGAAGAATTTACCACATCACAAGTTATGATGTGTCAGTTAAGTGTGATGCAAAAAGATAGATATATTGTAATGCAGTTAAGTATTTTTTTTAAAATAAAACTTTGTATTATAGGAATGTTTAAATAACTCAACAACTCGAATAATCGACTACCCTACTATCATTTATACACATATAAGTTAGCCGACTTAAGATTTACCTTTTTCCTCTCATGATTTGGACTATCAAATAATTGGTCTTTTCTCAATCCTCGGTATTGGATTGTGGGTGTGTGAAATGTACACCCTTGGCCAATTTAGGTCAAGGTCGAGAGTGGTTCTTATGGGGTGTTGCCTTATGGTTCACTTGACTTAAGGCCGATTGAGATCTTAGGCTAGGTACTTCAGTCGAATATAACCTTGGAATAATTAGGTATATGACACTAATTACACTATCATTTGAAAAAATAGCAAAAGGCAAGATCCTTTTGAATTATAGCAAAACACATGAATGTCACATTAGTCCAATTTTCTGAAATCTTAAAATGCTCTCATTGTTCTTTTTAATTGCAGTGTAATTAATTCGACATCTTTATTAATGAAACTGTAATTAATTGCTCAATTATATATCCGATCAAACTTTCAAGTCAACTAAAATCATCATTTCAAGCGGATAATTTGTCATAAATCTCGTAATTTAATAGTTGTTTTGAATTTTTTAATCTTGTACATCAACTTATTTTCAAATCTTGTTTTGAAATTTAAAATATCATATTATATTAATTATCATAACTGAGTTTTGTTATTTTTATTATACTTTCTATTAATCTTAATCAAGATTTGCGGGTTTTAAATTATTTTGAACATTATATTTATTACTATGTTATTTGAAACATAAAATATTAAAATAAAACATGTAGCCCTAGCGTTCTACATCCCCTGTACTCAACGCTTTCTTGTTATGACTATTCAACAATTAAGAGTTTTGTTCAATGGTAAGTGGGATGAAAACAACCACTATCATGACTTCCGATTTATTGAAGTTTTTGTTGCTTCGAACACATCTTATTCAATTTTTATCTTTTTTTTTTTTTACTAATTATATTTTTTTTTATCTCAATCGACAACAAGTCTACTTTGGAGGTTTGACTTAATCAATCAAATCCATTGGTGCATAGATGAAAGACTCGACTTAATCAACCATCGACCAAGAGTTCAAGTTGCAAAGTCTTTCTTTTCAAAGTGATTCTTATCGAGTCATTGTGAAAAGGTAGGTCAAGCATATGGACGATGTTGGTATTAACCAGTTTGCCTTGGGATCTTAAATCCACCTTGACAGATTTGATCAAAGAAGGATGTACCATCATCGAATATTGTTTGTTTCTTTTCTGTTCATGAGATCTCCACGATTGACATCAATACCACATCATAATTGGTTAGTAATTTCAATTGACGATTTTTAACTAGGATTTTCATAATCTAGTCTAAATCGGTTTCTTTCTTCATGAATACAATTACTTAGATAAAGTTTTTATTAGTCCAACCCTCACTTTTTAAACTGATATTTTGCATCTAAAACAAGAAAACGTATTGTTACAAAATTTTGGGTATGTTCAAAAGCGAATTAGATGGTTTGGTTAATTTATTAAATTGTAGTGTATTTGTTTCTAAGTTTAATGTATTTGTCGAGTGTAGTTTGGAGACTAATTACAATGTATATGTAGGTCACGTAAATATTACATCGGAAGTATAGCCCCAAAAACTTTCAAAACACCTTTTATGACTATAGAACTCTCATCCAAATTACAGTGTAACTAATTTTTTCATTTGCACGTTTCTTTTATCATACATCTTTATTTTCAAAAACCACGACTGGCGAAGGAAGGGATGAAGGTAGAATTCAAGTCGGAGGTATCACCACTCTTGGTGGAGGACCAATTTTGGAGAGGAAAATGGCGGCAACTTGGTTGGAGAAGAGGTCGGTGCGGTGTTCAGAGCATGACCAACCGATAATCTCTAAATGTTTGTTTTAATTACAGTGTAATTACGAATATTTCTTAATAAGTCAATCACAATCTCATTTGTATGGCTGAGGTATTTAGACTCTTATAAATTCGTTTATTTTTTTTATTTTTAATTCGTTTTGTCAATCTTACAAATGAAATGTTGATTTGTCATTTTTACAAATGAAAAGTTAAAATCTGTCATTCTTCTTATAAACACTATAAACTTTTGTCCTATTAAAAAACAGCGGTGAGTCTAGCCCAAATCTATCTTTAACTATAAATAGGCAAATGCAATTTTTTTTTCTATATTTGTGAATTTATTATTTGAGGTAGTGTTTTCACAAAATAAATTTTCTTTCTTGATGCATTGAAGCATCAATCATCTACTTGAATATTATATGTAAAAATACTCTCCTCTCCTTAATTTTAGCTATTGAACTCGAACTCTTACAAAAAAATCAAAAGAAAAAAGAAAAAGCATGACGATATAAAGGAAAGAGAATTATAATGATGAAAGTGACAGAAGAATTGGAGTAAAGAAAAATTCTCCACAGCCCAAATAGTATTTTTCATTATTAGTAAAAAGAAAAACTCCACTAATTCAAAGAATTATCATTATTAAAATTATGACATCACTATTTAATTATCACCTATATTTTCAGTAATGTCATTTAATTGAAACAAATATTTCAACATTTGAAAGATAATGCTAATATAACAAAAAAAAGGTATATATCAATTGTCATAGTGGTTGAAAAACTAGCAAAAAGATAATTATTTATATATATATATATATATAATTCTTCAAAGAAAAGCATACTAAAATGATTTTTTTAAGGGAAAATAAAATAAAAAGGACATCCCAACAGCTGCCGCCCATCCAAGGATGAACTGACAAACCGTATGATGCACTAAAATTCATCTCAATAATTTCATGCATAAAAAATATGTTATTTTCTTCAAGCAATAATGTTTCGACACGTGGAGCATCCACAGCCACGAATGTAACATAAGAAAAAGGCACTCGGTATTTTCCACTTGGACCGACTTTGTTGACCTGACCGACCATAAATTTGAGGTTATAATAAAATCTGATGATTGCGATGTGATTACGTGGCATTAATATATTGGTAAACGGTTTCAACAGAGTGGGCCCGTAAAGATCGACGGTGATGATGAAATGTATTATGGATTTCAATTAGTCCGTTCAGTCACTCATCAGTTCTCACCGACTGTTGTCCACTTATTCCACACGTGATTTATATGATGTTAACGTTTTGTTTTCTTTTTATTTTTTTATTTTTTTTAGTTCGGAAATTTTAACTTTTTATTTTGTAATTTTTTTTTTTTTTTTTAAATTTTATAAGAACTAAACTCTTCATTTTATTATATAATTGATAATAATTTAGTTTCTATTTGTAAAAAATATTATTAAGATCAATGTAATTTCTTATATTAAAGTTGTTGGACATTATTGAGAGTTTAAATGTAGTGTTCAGTGGCCTCCTTTAATATTAACAGTAGAGTTAGATTTCTTGAGTGTGATTTGAATTCTTAATAATGTGGATCTAAATCCACGAAGATTCTTTCCATTTTCGAACAAGTTTCTAGGTTAGCAGCTAAACCATATTCGATGATCATTTGACATATTTCACGTGAGCAAAATGATGTTGCATATACTCTTACTCGTAGAGCTTTAAATACATGAGATGGTACGTGGTGAGGGGATGTTTTTCCTTTGTAGCTCCCTTAGCTTGTTGCTTCTTGATTCTTTCCCAATAAAAGTGTTTTCCTTTGGTTTATTTATTATTATTTTTATATACATTTATATTCATTACAAGTTGAGTTCGGGCTAGATACTGCGGTAGGATTAAAGTTACCAAATTTTTTTTGGAAGGAAAAATCAATGAACTATCACAATGTCACGGATATAAAAAAAATATTTTTTTAGTTAAAAAATGTGCTGTGGAGGATTCAACTTTCTAACATTTTAGTTGATAATACACTTTTCATTCCAATTGATCTATACTAATGTCGGTTGTACTTCCTTTATAATAATAATTATTAGATAAATTTACACGTTTCATACTATAAACGAAGGCCACGTTTACCAAATCATAATGAAAAGTGGTGTAAACGTAATGAAGTTCAATTTAGTGAGTCTAAATCGCGAACATAATTTTATTTCTTTTGATTGTGTTTGCTTAAAATTATAAACCTGTCACATTTACTGTCACTACTAGACCCTAATAATAATGGTAATGATAACATTAATTATAATAATAAATATGAAAAATTCTTAATTTTAATTTTGTAACAACAATAATATCTATAATAGTAACCATAGCCGTTCGTGGGTCTCACGTAAATTTAAAATGCAATCAAATTGAACATCCTTAGTCTTTCGATCAGATTACGTTTTCTAATTATAAAATTTGAAGCGAACATCACATTTCATTACTATTATAAATACAAGTAAAATAAACATAATCAAATGAGTCCGTTTTTTAAATTACCATGACATGAATATAAATTTAAGATAATTGTATCATGTGGGTCAAGTCAATGAAATGATGGAGAAGATTTAGGCAAAATGAGAGGGGAAGAAAATCCCAAAAAGAATTTTGAATTAACAATTGAAATCTCTAACAATCACTGGTCCATCCACTTCTCTAACATCCTTATATAAATTCCCCACTTCATCCCTAACCTTCATCACTCCCCTCTGCAACACCTCTGTTTTCAAATACCAATTCCTTCCTCCATTTCTTTGTAAATTTCACCCACAAGAACCAGCAGCCATGTCTAAGGATCTCGAAGCCGGAGGATTCGCGGCCAAGGACTACCAAGACCCACCTCCTGCCCCATTGATCGACGCCGAAGAGTTCACTCAATGGTCTTTTTACAGAGCCATCATCGCCGAGTTCGTTGCCACACTTTTGTTCTTGTACGTCACTGTTCTCACTGTCATTGGCTACAGTAGCCAATCCGACACCAAAAACGGCGGCCAAATCTGCGGCGGCGTCGGCATTCTCGGCATTGCTTGGGCATTCGGTGGCATGATCTTCGTCCTCGTTTACTGCACTGCTGGAATTTCCGGTGAGTTTCTTTGTCCCTTCTATTGCTCTGTTTCTCTCTCTGTTCGCTCTGTTTAAAGGAACTTACCCTTTTTGTGAAACTTCTTAGGAGGGCATATTAACCCGGCGGTGACTTTTGGGTTGTTCTTGGCTCGGAAAGTGTCTCTAGTTAGAGCAATTCTTTACATGGTGGCTCAATGTTTGGGCGCCATTTGTGGGTGTGCGTTGGTGAAATCGTTCCAGAAGGCTCATTACAATGAGTACGGTGGTGGAGCCAATTCTCTCGCCGATGGGTACAGCACCGGCACGGGCTTAGCCGCAGAGATCATCGGAACTTTCGTTCTTGTTTACACTGTCTTCTCCGCCACTGATCCCAAGAGAAATGCTAGAGATTCTCACGTTCCTGTAAGTTCATTCAATTCCCCAAACTGGGGTTGGGAATTCAGCCTCATTTTTCTCGATTGAACGAACTAATATTGTTTTCAACTTGAAATTGAAGGTTTTGGCTCCACTCCCAATTGGGTTCGCGGTGTTCATGGTTCATTTAGCCACCATTCCGATCACGGGCACTGGCATCAACCCAGCTCGAAGCTTTGGAGCTGCCGTGGTCTTTAACAAAGACAAGCCCTGGGATGACCAGGTAATTTCTTCTTTTTCCATAATCCTTCTCTTCCAGGTTTTGAATCTTGTTTTATTTGATCGAGTAATTGAGGCTTATTTCTTTAATGTGAGCAGTGGATTTTTTGGGTTGGGCCGTTCATTGGAGCTGCCATTGCTGCAATTTATCATCAAATCGTATTGAGGGCAGGGGCAGTTAAAGCTCTGGGATCGTTCAGAAGTTCCACTGCTGTATGAATCTAATTCAAATCTCCATTTGTGAAGTATTTGGGGACAAAAGAATGTGAATGTTGTTTAGCAAAAATCCCAAAGGCACTGGTTTTTAAGTGTGCCTTCTATCCTTCCATTTGCTCTGTTTTCTTTTGCTTTTTTTCCCCTGTTTTTCGCCCCCAAGTTGTGTAATATTGGGCTCTGTTTTAATGCAAAGTTTGATCCAACCAAGTGGGTCAGTGTTTATGCTTAATCATATAATGTGCCATTTTTAAATTGGCACTCCTTGTTTCCCTTTTCGATTTAGATTAAGTGGAGTTAATAAGTCTAGAATTAATACACCATGTTTAAAAAAATTTGTATTTAGGACATTGAACTGCAAGATGAAATTCTTTTATATATGTGAAAAATAGTGAAAAATGAAATATAGTTGATAAATGTACAAACTTCAATAATACTTATTATTGAAGTTGAATTGTTTAATGACAACTTGAGAAGTAAGTGAACCAAACGATCTCTTAGTTTGTGCATAGAAAGTTAAAAAGGTATTTGTCTTTGTCAAAGTGAGCTAAGATGGGAATTAATGATCTATAATGGAAAGTACAAGAACGCTATAACTAAGGTTTAAAATGTCGACATTGATATAGAAATGTCGATGGAATATCGATAAAATCTCGATATTGATGAATAATTTTGAAAAACATTATAAAGAATTTAAAAATATATTATAACTATTAAATAAACATTTTTATGAGTTTTAAACTAGTTGTCATGTCTATTGCTTATATTATATATATATGATTGATATTTTGTTATTTTTTTTATATATTTCGTGGATTTCTACGATAGAATGGAAATATCAATTTATTTTTTATATCGATGTCAAACTCATGAACATGTGTAAATATCAATGGAAATATTAACATATCAACGAAAATCTAACACTAAGATTATAATTTGATATGCACTTCCATTCTGTCTATCTCGATGAAGGTTCAAATCTCCAATATCTTATAGATAATCATCCATGTCATTCAAGTACATTATCCTTGTTTACTACATGTTTATGTCATTGTTAGGTTTCAAGAATATCAAAACAGACGTGCACTAATAAATGTTTACACACTTAAAAATTAAAAACTGTTGTGAAATTGAAGAGCACAATGGCTATGGAGAAAATATAATATAATAATAATATAAATAAATAAAATAACTGAAATTATGAAAATTTAGTGAAAATTTGAATTGAATTTCTCACAAATGTGTGTGATTTCAAGATCCGCCAAATATCACTATTTATAGGCAAAATGACAAGTAGAATGTAGTCTTACATGAACACCAAGCACAAATAACTACAAGGCACATGGACAACATGAAGATTGACACATGGCTTTTAGGATACTAAGCAATGAACATCTATTTGTTTTTATAATATTTATAATATTTCCCCTTATATGCCTCATTAAAATCATAAAAGGAAAACCCCAATGGAAAAAAATCATAGTGAAGGAAAAAAGTACATATTTCATATAATATATACTCCCCAAAGAATACAATATATTTACTCCCCTCATGAAAACATCACTTAAGATCTCTAAATTGCTGCATTCCAATGTTGTGCACCAATTTTTCAAAAGTAGCAGTTAGTAATGCCTTTGTAAATAAGTTTGTCAGGTTATCTTTCGAATAAATGCGTTGTATAGTGATGTCACCATTTTCTTCAAGATCATGAATGTAGAAAAGCTTCAATGAAGTATGCTTTGTTCTATCTCCTTTAATATATCCTCCTTTGATTTGGGCTACGTAAGTTGTGTTGTCTTCATATAATATTTGTGGAAGATTTTTATTAGAAGACAAGCAATATGTTTCACGAATGTGCTAAGTCATTAATCTTAACCATACACATTCTCGACTAATCTCGTGAATTGCAATAATTTCAGCATGATTTGAGAAAATGGTTGTTATGGTCTGTTTCATCGACCTTCATAATATAATAGTTCCTCCACATGTGAACGGATAACCTGTTTGAGATCTAGCTTTGTGTGGATCAGATAAATATCTAGAATCTGCATAACCAACTAGGTCAAAATTTGATTTATTTGAATAAAACAAACTCATATTGATGGTTCCTCGAAGATAACGGAGTATATGCTTAATTTCGTTCCAATGTCTTTTTGTAGGAGAAGAACTATATCTAGTTAATAAATTTATTGGAAATGCAATATCTAGTCTTGTATTATTAGCAAGATACATAAGTGCAGCAATTAAATTAAGATACGGTACTTCAAGACCAAGAAGTTCTTCATTATCATCTCGAGGTCGAAATATACCTTTCTTCACATCTAGTGAACGAACTTCCATTGGAATGTTCAATGGATGTGTTTTGTCTATATATAATCTTTTCAAAACTTTTCCTGTATAAGTTGACTGATGAACAAATATCCCATATGCTAAATGCTCAATTTGCAAGTCAAGGCGAAATTTTGTTTTTTTGAGATCTTTCATCTCAAATTCTTTCTTAAGATATTCTATTTCTTTTAAAAACTCTTCAAGAGTTCTAATTATATTCAAGTCATCAACATTTACAGTTATAATAGCAAATTCTGATTGTGATTTCTTTATAAAAGCACATGGACATATTGGATTATTTTGATACCCTTCTTTCAATAAATATCCATTCAGACGATTGTACCACATCCGTCCTGATTGTTTCAATCCATATAATGATCTCTATATTGAATACAATTCCTGGAAATTTGATGTATATGTTTTAGATACCTTAAATCCTCTTGGGATTTTCATATAAATATCAGTATTAAGAGATTCATATAAATAGTTGTGACTACATCTATTAGATGCATATTCAGACTTTCATATAAGTCAGACTAATTAAATATCTTAGTGCAATTACATCCACCACGGGAGAATATGTCTCATCGTAATCAATATTAGGTATTTATGAAAAATCTTGTACAACTGGTCATTGTATCTTGTGAATTTATTATTTTCATTTCTTTTTCTCATAAATACCCATTTGTACCCCACAAGTTTAGCACCTTCTGGTGTTTGGAATATGGTCCAAAAATCAGAGATTTTGAAACTGAGTGTAATTATGCCTCGATTGTTTTTTTTCCACCGAAGTCAATTTTTTCTATGTCGACATTTTTCAACAGATTTTGCTTTAGAATCCTTATTTTTAGATATAATAACAAGAGCAATATTATACGCAAAAGTGTTGTCAATAACTACATTAGTTCGATCCAACTTTTTTCTGTCATGACATAGTTTATTGAAATCTCATTATTATCTTTAGGTATTTCACCTTCTCATTAGTCATGTCAATGATTTCTCTATGGGTATTTACATCCTCAACCAAGTCTTCTTGACTATTAATTATTTTTCGTTTTCGAGGATTTTTATTTTTGGAACCCACTAGTCTACCACGCTTTTGGCGTGTTCCAGACTCATTAGTGACAACTTGTTGTATTGGGATATCAATTTTTTATGGAACATTTACAGCTAGTATATGTGACTTAGTTACTTTCTTTGCATCTATAAATGCATCTGGTAATTGATTTGCTATATTTTGCAAATGAATAATTTTTTAACTTCAAGTTCACATTGATCTGTATGAGGATCTGAACGAGATAATAATGATGCATTCCATGTAATTTCTTTTTCCAATTTCTTAATTTGTCCCCCAAATGTTGAAAATTTGTCTCATTAAAATGACAATCAACAAATCTTGCGGTAAATACAGATGAAGGAAGCTTAGCTCTCATAAGTAATGGTCTAGCAATTAACTGCAAACGTTTTTATGAATGATTCTACTAAACCATTTCGTATATGAACATGAGCTACAGGATATTCAACACTTATCCCAATTAACATACAATAATTATCAAAAGCTTAGGATGTAAATTCATCAGGATTATCAAAACAAATGGTCTTAATTGTATAATAAAGAAATTGTGCTCTTAACTTAATTATTTGAGCAAGTAATCTTGCAAATGATCTTATCAAAACAAGGATTATCAAAACAAATGCAAGATTTCAACTTGATAATAAGCACACTGTTGGAGTTGATGCCTGAAATCTCGTAGGGTTCTATAGTTTGTAAACATTATTGAACAAACTCATTGTGTATTTAATAAAATATTTGATATTTTATTCATTGTTTATAAAAATATGACATTTTAGTTGCATTAACCACAAACCAATAAACTAACATCAAAGATTATCTTTGTAACTTAAACATGTATGTAGAGACATACGGGTGGATAATGTTTAAGTGATAACCTAAATGATTTGTAGTAGATGGATAAGGCTGGGTACCTTATCTTGGTGACACTACGAGTATGACCCGCTTTGTAGGTGTTACAATTGTTGTAAAGTGCTACAAATGATCTGATCTTGATCATTCATGTATTAGACATGCGAGTGGGGATATTCTATACAAAGAAGTTTGTATAAGACCAGACTACGAAATGTTTAGTCTCATTATATAACACGGTTCATAATAGAGATTTTCATTTCACCAGGTTGACCATAAGTAACATAACCTTAATCCTGAGTGAGTTGTGAACTTCTCCTACCTATGAAGGCAGTCATTTGATTTGTATGGGTGAGATTGGCCAGATCACCAACTCAACAAGCCTACCATTTTTGGGATTCGTCTGATTAGGGAGTGGGAACACAACTACACAAGATGAAATTCACTCCTTCCTCGAAGCAGGGGTAAATAGATAAATTGCTCCCTTAAAGGCTGATTCCGGGTCTGGAACAATGTGGGGCCACACCCTCTCTTGACTCGAGAGGGGTTTAGTTATAATTGGACTATGATCTATTGTTCATTAGAGGGATCAATGGTACTTAAGGAGTTAGATGTAACTACATGGACAAAACGGTAATTTGGCCTAGCTGTACTTACAACAATTTGTGAAAGGTCATCATACTGTTGATTGGTTATATCCAATGGACATAGAAATATATTTGTAGTGCGAAAAGTCGGTCTTTAATGGAGTGTCTAACAATTAACAGATGGTGAATAATTTAATTAAAGAGTTCAATTAATTATTCATGTCCCGTTGGAGCTTTAAGCTACAGGTCTATGAGGTCCTCTTGGTAGTCAATAGGATCAATTGAGAATCAGTTTTTGGATTAATTTGAATTGTTCAAATTAATAAAGAGATTTAATTATATATATGATATAATTAAGTTGTTTCAATTATATGTGATATAATTGTTATAATGTATTTGATACATTATAGCTTAAAGAGAGGAAATAAATATTTGAATGAGATTCAAACATAGTTTCTGTGAATTGGATTCATAGTTGTTAAATTTAATATAAATATGATTTATATTAACTGCCGTAATAGAGAGAAAAGAAATTATAGTTTATATTGTATATAATACAATATTAAAACTATATATTATATGTTATATTTGATATAACATATAATTTAATATATATATATATATATATATATATATGATAAGTTAGTTATCATATTTATATTTATATTATTATTATTTTGATAATAAAGAAGGGAGTTACAACTTCCTTCCCCTTCTTTTCTCTCCACCCACATAAGTGGGTGGTGGTTATATTTGGCATGTAGAAAAAGAAAAGTTCTACTTCTTCTTGGTAAGATGATCGTTTTGTGATACAGAGAGAAAAAAGACAGAAGAGTTCTGTGAGTGTGAATTGAATTTTGCTGGTGAACATTTTTCAATTCCTTCTTCCTCTCTATAAAAATTCTCTCAAATCCAAAATAGGCAGAGTCTATTACTCCTGGGTTCTCACACCGAGAATATCGAGGAAACCTTTGTGGTCATGTTCGAACTTGTTTTAGTTATTTCTTGAAGAAAGTCTTCAAGTGGTTCGTGTTCTGTTCAAGGAAAATCTTGAAGAAAGGTCTTCAAAGGTGAGGTTTCTAAAACCCATTCATTAGCATGATGTAATTTATAAATAAATGCATATCTTGTTTCTTGTTTACTGTAAAATTTATATTCAATGAAAAATGGCTTTTGCTCGATGTTGCTTCCGCTCAAGGTTCTCTTCTCACAGAGTTGCTTCACACACGTATGACCATCTATTGGATGCCTTTATTAATACCATAAAATATCTAAATGGTCCATTTGGTGGGTTAATAGGTCCACATGTATCACCATGAATTCGTTCTAAAAATGCAGGTGATTCAGTTCCCGCTTTAATCTTATGGCTCTTCAATGGGTGTCCACTGGAATTCTCAATAATTCTTCTCATCATTATAGATTCTAGATGACCCAATCTATCATGCCAAATAACAAATATATCTGGATTCATGAACTTCAGGTTCATTGTTACATGTGTTTCAATTACTCATATATGAGTATAATACAATCCAGAAGAAAAGTAGACAACTTTTCCAATATATGTTTTTCATTTGAGACAGTAGAGATAATATATAAATATTCCACATTATTTTTACTATCAGTCTCAATATGATAATCATTGCAACATATATCTTTAAAACTAAGTAGATTTCTCTTTGATTGACTGGAGAGTAATGTATTATCAATTGTAAATTTTGTTCCTCTAAGTAAAATAATATTTGCTTTTCCAAAACTTTCGATCAGGTTTGCAGAACCTGATATCATATTGACTTTTGCTTCCAGTATTATCAGTTTGGAGAAATATTTTCTATTTGTAAGTATTGTATATGTAATTGCACTGTTTGCTAGACATAGAACTTGTTTACTAATTTTTTAGTCGCCCAACATATGAAAATGATCCAGGTTTCTTCATTAAAAGAAGATAATTACAATAATAAAACAATACTTAAAATATACAAAAGTTACTAAAAAAACGAAGATAGATAAAAGAAAACAACAACATTAAGTCTAGATATTCTCAAAGTCAAAAGAAATACTTGAAGTTCCATCAACTATGCCAATATTCTCTTCAGGAGATTCAAAGAAGTCCGCCACATCCAAATTTGTCTTATGAGATGGGTCAAATATGTCATTATCCTGGTATACAAAATTTGCTTTCACATTTTTCTCTTTTTCCTTCAGGGAGGCTTGATAGAGGTCAACTAAGTGTTTTGACATACCATAGATACGTGACCAATGGCCAGTCATTTTGCATCGAAAACATTTATTTTCAACACTTTTTGAACTCTTATCTTGTGGAAATTTTCCTTCGTGATCATCATTTTGTGTGGTTCTTTTGAAATTTGAATGATTAGAATGACCATCACAAAAATAATAATTATTTCTTCCTCTATCATGTTCACAACCTCGGCCACGACTATGATCTTGATCACGATTATTAATATTCACAACATTCACTTCAGGGAATGGTGTTGTTCCAGTTGGTCGAGATTTGTGATTCTTCATCAATAATTCGTTATTTTGTTTTGCCATCAGAAGACATGAAATTAGTTCAAAATATTGTTTAAAATCTTTCTCTCGATATTGCAACCGCAGGAGCATATTCGAGACATGATAGGTAGAAAATGTCTTCTCTACATATCAACATCAATAATTTTCTCTCTCCATAACAACAATTTTGAACTGATTTTAAATAACGAAATTGTAATCATTTACTGATTTAAAATCTTGTAACCTTAAATGTATCCATTCATAACGAGCTTTAGGAAGAATAACTATTTTTTTTATGATCATACCTTTCTTTCAAAATTTTTCATAAGATATGGGGATATTTTATTGTAAGATACTCCATTTTTAATCCCTCGTGGAGATGATGATGAAGGAGAATCATAGCTTTTGCTTTGTCCTGATTGGATGTCGTTTTTTCTTCTTTAATTGTTTCTCCCAAGTTCATAGTATCCAGGTGAATTTCAGCATCGAGCACCCATGATAAATAATTATTGCCATTAATGTTAAGGGCTGCGAATTCTAATTTTGTAGGATTTATCATGACAACACTATCACAAAATATTGTACTTATATTAGAAATTTAATATGTAATAAATATGCATGTATTTAATTTATTAATTATAATAAAGAAAAAAAAATCGACCTACCTTTAGGACATACGTTCAATGATGGAAACAACAAGAACTCATGCTGATAATGTGTTGTTAAATTGAGGAGCACAATGGAGTACAACAGATATGGAGAAAATATAATATAATAATAATAAATAAATAATATAGTATAATATAATAATAAAATAAAATAACTAAAATTATGAAAATTTAGTGGAAATTTGAAGTGGATTTCTCACCAATGTGTGTAATTTTAAGATCTACAAAATGTCACTATTTATAAGCAAAGTGGCAAGTAGGATGTAGTTTTACATGGACACCAAGCATGAATAGTACAAGACAGATGGATAATATGAAGATTGATACATGATTTTTAGGACACGAAGCAATAAGCATCTATTTATTTTTATAATATTTATAATAAAAACACCATACATTTTTTCCCATTTAAGATATATACATATGTTAGCAACTATATTTTCATCTCTTATAATTAAAAGTACAAATTTGTTGTGATATATTTAATAGACATGTATGTGCAAGTATACCATATATACTTTAGAGATTAATTCATGGTATGTCTAACAAAATAGATACTACACTATTGTATTCAATTTAGTGAAAAATTTCTAGTTCTTTACACAGAGGTTTATAATATTTTCATAAATATATATTTTTGCATACAAATATTCATATTGGAAGAGAATAGTAGAAGAAAGTGAAACAATCTTAGGGATTGTTTAGAGCGTTGAGTTGAGATATGATGTATAAAGTTCATATGTCTGTGGAGTTCATATACCTATGGAGTTCATATGTCTATATTTAGGATGCAAAGTTATTTGGTCTGAGTTCATATATCTGTTTTTGAGGTGTAGAGTTGAGTTTATATATCTGGAGTATTGGTACAATTTTTTGAGTTCTAAATAATCTGCTTTTATTGATGACTATTTTGTTTTGAAACTTTTTTTTATTCAATAATTCTATTCATCTTTGTGTTAAATAAAATATGGATTGCACTTTTTTCTTTTAATTTTTTTTATTTTTTTATGTAATAAACAATAATTAACTCACTATACTTCTGGCAGAAATATGGTTAAATAAAATGAAAAACCGAAATGAAATGAAAACTTTTGATTTCTAATTTTTCTCCATGAATTTCACATCATCCTTTTCTTTTTTTTTTTTTCTTCTTGTTGTTGCTTTTTGTTTTTACTCTGTCATGATTTTTTTTTTAATCTTCCCCATAGTCTTAGCAGCCACTGGAATGCCACCATATTTCTTCAACAATTTCACTTTCAGTTCTCCAAATTTGGAGGATCATTAGAGAACAAATTTTCATTTCACCATTTCTTGCTAGAAAATGTTTCAAGAAAAAATCTCCATTTTATGTTTTTTTTGTTGTTATGCATTACATACTTTTCAACGGTATACATACTTTTCCAAATATTATTAACACTCATTTGATATGTGAATTCAATTAAATAAAAATATATTTTACAAATTTCTACGTATAAATATTGCACTTGATGTAGAAAAAATACTATTATTTGTGTGATTGACAATCCTACAACATATTTTAATAGTCATCGATCTTATAACAGTCGAAAGTGGTTGTCGAAGTTGATTATCGAAGATGATTTTTGCTGGAGTTTATAATTGGAGATGATTGTCGGAGCTAAAGTTGGTTGCATGTAGGTGGTATGGAGCTAGTCATTGAAGTTTGTCATCGAAGGTGGTTTTTGGAGCCCGAAGTTGGTCGTCGGAGTTGGTTGTGCGAAGGAGGTCATCGAAGTTGATCATTGAAGATGATTTTTGTCAGAGTTTTGTAGTCGGAGGTGGTTGTTGGAGCTTGAAGTTGGTTGCATGAAGGTGGTATTGGAGTTGGTTGCTGGAGTTTGTCATCGAAGGTGGTTGTCGATGTCTCGAGTTGCTCGCTCGAAGGTGGTTAACGAATTTGATCATTGAAGGTGATTTTTGTTAAAGTTTGTAGTTGGAGGTGGTTGTCGGAGTTGGTCATTGGAGTTTGTTTTTGGAGGTTATTGTTGGAACCTAAAATTGGTTGTTGGAGTTGGTCGCTGAAGGTGGTCGTTGGAGTTGGTCACCAAAGTTGTCATTAGATGTTGTAGGAGTCTTGAGTTGGTCGCCGGAGTTGTCATCGGAGTTGGTTCCCAGAATATGGTAGTGACAGTCACTGATAGTGGAAACATTGGAAGAATGGAGAGTTGGGGTGAGTTGGTAAAATATAGCAACTCAATTATACGAACATTTAAAGTTGGTAGACCAAACATTGAGTTGATATATTATACCAATTCAACTCAACTCATGTTGGTGAGCCAAACACCTCAAGTTACTTCACTAATTGAAAATTTTAAAAATATAGAGGTAGTACTTTATATAGCTTTTTATTTGAAATTATAACTATTCTTTTATCTTCCACTCATTTAAAATGTTCAAAAAAAAAAAAAAAAACAAACAAACAAAACTTAGGTAACAAAAAGTAACCAGAGATTATAGACAGACCTCGTTTCATAACCATTTCATTTATGACTTTTTGTTCTTGAAAATTTAGTCTATTTTCTCTCTTTTTTTTTTTTTTATAATGATTTGCATCTTTATTAAGTACAATGGTTAAATTCTTAACCAAATTCTAAAAATAAAAACAAGTTTTTAAAAGTTAGTTTTTTTAATTTTCAAAATTTGACTTGGTTTTTTAAATCGTTGATAAAATGCGAATAACAAAAAAGGAAATTTGGAGGTGAAAATAGACTTCATTTAAAAAAAAAAAAAAATCAAATGATTAGTAATTAGGACCTATGTATTATGTTGTTTATCAATAGAGAGGTATGATAGAAAGATTTTATGATTACGCAACAATGGAGGTTTAAAAGGATTCTTGCTATGTATTAAGATTTTGGGGCATCATTTTCGTTTTTAGAAGTGAAATGTAGCATGATTCTTGCCTTTCTTCAAAAGCCTACTATTATTTTAATATATGTTATTTCTTTCTAAATAATAGGTGGCATGGAAATGGGGGGATGATTTTTGTTATAGAAGGAAAAATGTGGGCATAATTCTTGCCTCTTTTTTTTTAATAAGCATATCTAAATTTTTTTTCTCACATTAGTTATATTTTTCTTCTTTCCTTTCTAAACAATAGGTGGCATGAAAATGGGAGTATATTTGTAAATGAACTTCAAAAAATGGATATGAGTGTAAATATGGAATCCACCATTGGAACAAAAGTGAAATATTTGTCCCTAATAAAGATAAAGTCTATGTAATTTATCCCTATAGATTTACAAGATAATGTGGTATAATATTGAGATTGTGTGATAGCTGCTAGCCTACAATACAAGGGAAGTCCAATGTAGGCCAAAAAAGCCTATGCCCTACTCCATGCACCTATGTTAATAAATAATTCTTAATATTATCTTGTGTTACATCATTATTAAATGATCCTAATGTAGCTTAGTGAATAAGAATAATACCAATACTATTATAAGAAAATTTTCTTAGGTGTGTGGTCATCCATCAAGTTAACTAATTGTGTATATCTTGCTAGCTCAACAACCCTAACTGGCCTAACTAGCCAAATGGGCCACTCTCAAGTTACCATTATGCAACTAAATTATTTTCGGACTATATAAAAGTAATAAAGAAAGAGTGAAAATTTTCTAAGACGTTCATATTATAATTTTAGATTTTTTTTTTTTTTTTTTTAATGTTGTGGATTTTACATCATTTTAAAGGGATTGTGAAGTAGTACTGAAATTTTCCAAAATAGAGGATCTTTTGATTTGATTAGTTTTGTGAATGAATATTAAGAACCAATAAAGCTAACTAAAAATTCTACTATTTGGCCCAAAGAAAAAAAAGGGAAAATCTTTATTTTTTAAATAATTAGATAGGTTAATAATTAAAATCTATTTGGAATACATTTTCAAGTGTTTAATTTAAAAGATAAGTTATTTTGAAATAAATTGAAGTATTTGACAACCATTTTCAAGTGTATTATAATAATTTTTTTATCAAAAGTATTGAGATAAAAACGAGTTTTTTTTTTTTTTTATTTTTAAAACACCTATTTATCTAAGTAAATCCGAACAGATGCTTAGTATATCAATAATCGATTAATGATAGATTAAAAGAAAAAACGAACTAGCTAGGTCAATCAATTAAAAACCACTTTTAAAAACTGTCCATTCTAAAACAAAATTTCAAAGTCCACATGAAAATCCCAAATAATGTTCTTTTTTTTTTTAAAAAAAAAAAAGCATTTTTGCAAGTGTCTAAACATGCATTGGTAGGTTATTTAATCCCCATTCAGTAACTATTTTATTTTTTGTTTTTTTTTAAAATTAAATCTAGGAACATTACTTCTATCTCCAAATTTCTTCATTTGTTATATATTTTTCACCTATAGTTTAAAAAATCAAACCAAATTTTGAGAACTAAAAAAAATAATCTTCAAAAAGTTGTTTTGGTTTTAGAATTTTTCTAAGAATTCAACCACTGTACTCGAAAAATACAAACTATTGTAAGAAATGGTGATGAAATAGGTTTAATTTTCAAAAAAAAAAAAAAAAATAGTTACCAAACGAAACCTTAGTTATTCGTAAAATAAAAATTACGTAAGAGCCTTCTAAATTTATCCTCATGTTTTTTTACATCTTATCCAATTATTTAATCATAGTGTATCACATGACAAATTCCTTTTATCTCGTTTTTAAAAAATATTTTGCTTTTTTTTTTTCCTTCATATGATTTGAATGGAATGCATTCAAGTATTGATCTCATAAAACTATATCAAATTTTAGATTAAACTAAGTAGAAGTTAGATGAGATTTTTGGCAGGTACCATATAGTAGTATTAATAATCTTCGGAAAAAAATTCTAATACTACGTAGTATGGAGAATCATTCATATTACTTTCATTCATTGTTTGTCATATTAGTTAACATTTAATAATAATATAGAGTCTACAAAATAATTTATATATAATTTAATAACGTGTCAAATTATGAATGGAAGTTGTAAGAATTATTATACAAATTTTCTCTTAGTTGTCATCTCATACTTTTGACAAAAGTTATTACTCGTTCAAATTTCAAAAAATACATTTAATGTTTGAAGTAGGTGAGGAAAGAGGAGGATGGCCCTGTAAAAATTAATAATGTGGGATCCAATATTGTCTCTAGAATAATAAATGTTAAAAATAGGTAGACAAGCATTTAATTAAAACTCTTAAATTCATATTAATAACATTAGCATAAACTTTTAATCTAAATAATGAGAATGAAATCAACAATGTTAATGCTTCTCAAGGCATTATCTTCATAATAGACTACAAAACTCAACTAATATATCTTCAATACACAATTGTATATGAAGAATTGAACTTAATGTTTGGAAGCAATAAAAAAGAGAGGTTGAAGAAGATGATTTTGAGTAGTGAAATGTCATGGAAAATTCTCATTAAATAACCAAAATGGAATACAATGAATGGAACAACTAGCTAAATTGAGTATAGAGGAAATAAATAACAAACAATGACAGTTTTCTACCCTAACTTGAAGCTTAGGTTGGTTTGTGCTTAAAAAAAGCATTTTTAAGTAAAGAATGAATTGTTTGGTTTAAGGTTTGGTCCTGGGTAATAAACTATGAAGCACAGATACTTCATGTGAGACAAAAAATCAGTATCAGACACGTATCGGATACCGATACTTCCAGATACTTCTCAGATTCGTATCTGACACGTGATTTGACGTATCTATACTTTCAGATACTTTCCAGGTACGTATCTGACATGTGATTTAACGTATCTATTTTTGTGCTTTTTTTTTTTTTTAATGAAAAAAGACAAGTAACTCATCTAATCTTTCACAATCTAAAAATAGACAACCTATTTAAAAAGCTCACTACTTGAGTCCAAAACTAAAAGAAGAAATAAATAAATAACAAACCAAACCCTAGACTAGAATAATCTAATCTCCACATTTGAGTCCCCATGAAGTCCACCAAAATATAAATCATTTTGATATCTTCAACAACAAGTTCTTTGTTTATCTTCATACTTCTCCCTCTAATTTTCTTCTTCTTCTTTGTAATATGAGTCACTTTTCAATTGCATTTTATTAACTATTGTACTTCAACATCTTAGATATTGCTTTTTTTATATTGTATTTCAGTGTATGTATTCTATTTTGTGCTATTGTTATTAACTTGTATGCTAAATTTATCTATATCCAAGATTTTTTTAAAGAAAAAGAAAATATATCTTCAATGTATCAGTATCCTCGTTTTTTAGAAATATATATATTAAAAAAATGACGCATCCTTAGACATTTCTGTATCTTAGTTTTTTAGAAATTGATGAATCGCCGTATCCGATCGTATCCGTATCGTGTAGCCGTATCTGTGTCTATGCTTCATAGATAATAAACATCTTTAAGAATATAATAGGTGTTAAAATGAATTTAATAAAATTAATATATGCTGACATGCACCTAATTCAACTGAAAAAAATTTATATTATCAATTTTGAGATGTGAGATTCGATCCTCTCATAAATAAATTCACTATTTACTAAAAAAAAAAGTTATTAATTATCTAACATCTTCAACAAACTACCATCAACCCTTTCTTAAACAATTAAATTATTACAATTGAATCAAACAAATAACTATTTTAATTTTTTTAAAAAATAGAGTTATTCTATTAAATAGAAAATTACTTGAAATATTTTCAAATGTAGTAAAATGTCATTGTCTATTATTGTTAGTGATAGACATTAATATATGTCTATAAGTAATAGATAATAAAGTTTTGCTATATTTATAAATAAGTTGACTCATTTTACTATATTTTAGTATTGATTAAATTTTATATGATTTTCTTCATATAAGAAAAGAAACTTCAAGATATGTAAAGTCTTGATTAAGAGGTTAGATGTTCTCTCACCGGACACAAATGGTTGTAAAGAGGGGAAAAAAAAACATCTAACAAGAGGGGAAACCCATACATTTGGGAGGGTATAGATACCCTATTCAAAGGTATAAGGAATAGATTATTCCTATTCCCGAGCTTAAAAAACACTAAACCAAACAAGAAAATCCCATTCCCATTTCTTAAATATATTAATTTACCAATTCAACTTCATAAATTCATAACTCTCCTCTGCTTTCAACAACAGGAGAAGCAATGTCTAAAAATGTTGATGGCAGAAGCAATGGCAAGGACTACCAAGACCCACCTCCCGCCCCCTTCATCGGCGCCGGCGAGTTCAACCAGTGGTCGTTTTACCGAGCCATTATCGCCGAGTTCGTTGCCACGCTTCTGTTCTTGTACATTCTTGTTCTCACTGTCATTGGCAATTCCCACCTCTCCGCCCTGAAGATCTGCGGCGGCGTCGGCGATTTGGGCATTTCCTGGGCTGTCGGCGGCATGATCTTCGTCCTCGTTTACTGCACCGCTGGAATTTCTGGTGAGTTTAGTTTTCTTATATTGCTTTGTTTCTCTCTCTGTTTCTCTCTCTGTTAAATCTGTAAGAATTACTCTGTTTTGTTTATCTCTGCAGGTGGGCATATTAATCCGGCGGTGACGTTTGGGATGTTGTTAGCTCGAAAGATCTCTCTAATCAGAGCTTTGTTTTACATTTTTGCTCAATGTTTGGGCGCCATTTGTGGGTGTGCGTTGGCTAAATCATTACAAAAGACTTATTACGTTCAGTACAATGGTGCAGCCAATGTGGTCGCCGATGGGTACAGCATTGGCACCGGCTTAGCCGCAGAGATCATCGGAACTTTTGTTCTTGTTTACACTGTCTTCTCCGCCACTGACCCCAAAAGAAACGCTAGAGATTCTCACATCCCTGTAAGTTAGTTTAATTACAGGTTCATAATCTGTTTTTCATCATTCAATTAACTAATCAAGTTTGAACTTAATTAAAAACCAAAGGTTTTGGCACCACTCCCAATTGGTTTCGCGGTGATTATGGTTCATTTAGCCACCATTCCGATCACCGGCACTGGCATCAACCCGGCTCGAAGCTTTGGAGCTGCAGTGATCTATAACAAAGCCAAGGCCTGGGATCATCAGGTAAATTTTCTCCCCCAATTCTTCTCTTTTTTATGCTTTTGTATCTTTGTTTTAGAAAAAAATGAAGCTTATTTCCTTTTTGTTTATGTCTTTTTGGTTTTGAACAGTGGATCTTCTGGGTTGGGCCATTCATTGGAGCTGCCATTGCTGCAATTTATCATGTTGTTATTATAAGGGCAGGGGCAATTAAAGCTCTGGTTTCCTTCAGAAGTTCTTCTGCTTTATAAATCTCATCCAAATCTTGTTTGTAAAAGAGAGAGAGAGAAAACAAAAGAGTGAACTTTCTTCATCAGCTAAATTTCCCAAGGCACTCTGCTTTATATGTAATTCTGAATTTTCTTTTGTTTTAAAGTAATCAAGTGGGTTATGTTTATGCTTAATGTTCACCATTCTTCTTAATTTGAAGATACAATAGATAAGTAAATCAGATCAAATCTAATATACGCTACATTGAGAAGCTGCAAAAAATATTTCTCCAGATACAGAGAAATGAATGTGATTATGTAAACAATCTTTGTTGGTTGATTTGGTGATGAGAGAATTAATGAGAGGGTTGCCTTTTTATAAGGGTATATTTAATAAGACCATGTGATTCATACCCATAATTCTGTTTCTTTCTCCTCTTATTTATATCATAAAAAATAATGTGATTTCGAGTGTTCGAGTCGGTCTTTATTTGAACTCACTTGCTAGACAAAATCTCTCACAAGTGTGATGTTTAGGTTAACATGCTCTAATGTTTAAATGGGCTCAAGTGGTGTGGAGCTGAACACAATATATGCAAGAGATATCCCTAACTCAATAGATTAATTGGCCTATAACAAATAATAATACAAAAAATAGACATTAGGGTAACCCTTGAAGTGGTTGAGGAAAGAGGATGCTCGTATATGCTATAATAATTATGTGGGACAAATGTCTATGATATGAATACAAAAATGTGTCTTAGAAAAGTATCAAATACCTACGGTATTAAATTTTTGTTGACATGTCTGACATTTTTGCATTTCTATGAGTTTGACATCGACATGAAGGGAAATTATTGCTTCAATTACATCGAAAAAAACTATGAAACATTAAAAAAAAGCAACAAAATGCCACTTATATGAATATAACATAAACAAAAACATTTTTACTTGTTTAAAAAACATAATACGTTTATTTTATAATTTAAATAATTTTTTTATTTTCTTGTTTTCATAACTTTTAAAAATATTAATTGATAACGATATTTTATTGATATTTTAGGTGACATAAGTTGAATTTGATATTTTCATCCACGTTGATATTTTACACCTTGCAAACATGGTTGTTGATATACATCATTAATGCTTCATTCAAATTACTTTGTTCTCCTCCTTTGTTTTAAATAAACTTTTTTTTTGGTTTTGTAGTTTCATACGAGTAATATAAATATAACTAAAGCAAATTTCTAAAGTATTGTTTGATAATCGACGATTGATTTTATATTTGTTGAATAAGAAATTTTGAACTAATCACAAATCGCCAAATCATTTCTCAAATTAATGACGAAATTACAAACAATTAAATTTGGGATCAATTAAAGGGTGACATGTGTCCCAAATTGACATTGAAGACATAAATTGGCAAATCCGATAATATCACGTGTTTTCATCATGACCGTTGGATTGAATATAATTAATTTGGTTTAATTTGATATTATTATTTAGGTTAAAGTCCACTTAAGCACAAAAATAGGCTTAATTTAGTCCAAATGCCAAATAAGGCAAGTCCAATTAATTGAGTCCAAGGGTCAAGTGTATGGACCAACAAAGTCTAAGCTCACAAAGCCCACTAGAGAACTCTATAAATAGAGGAGTTCTCTTAATTTGTGAGGGGCAGAAAATTCTGCACTTCAGAGAGGCCAGAGAGAATTCTCCCAACAATCAGAAGACTCATAGACTCTGGAAGTTGAACACTTCTTGAAGATATAAAGATTCTTTCAAGACTTAAACTTCAAGAACATCACGTGCTCCACTTCCCCAAGTCAAGCGTACGCATTCGATTGAGGGAGAATCAAAAGATCGAGTACTAGAGATCGAATTACCCGCATTAAATCTACATCAACACAAGTCCAACTTCACAAAACATGTTTCTCCAGGAATCTCGTGCGAACAAATTGGCACGCTCAGTTGGATCTTTCTACCTCTCATCTCTCTCAACATTTAAACAAGCCAATGACACTAAAGAAAGCTGCATCTAAAGCATCTGTTGCAAGTGACTCTTACATGAGACCTGTTACCTACAATCATTTGAAGGGGACCATGCAAGAACAAGTGTAAGGTTCCATCATCGTACATAGAATTCTTAAACATTTAACTGAATCTCCAAAAGGCAGGATTTTCATCCAGGAAAAAGTAATTAAGTACGTGTAGTGAGTGATACATCTGAAATGTAAGAGAAGGAACATTTTCTCAGTGTTATGACTATATGCATTCAGGTTGTAACACGGTTAACACATAGAAAGTTGGAGAAATCTATTAATGGTAAGCCAGAAAAAGAGCAAGCAAATATGTTAAGTATGAAACGCTGGGTTCTCAGGTGAAGTAGGAACAAGTTAACACCTAGAGAGAGGAGAGGATTCCATGCGTTGGAATTGTTAGGCACCGTGCAACTAGCTTGGTTGAATGATGCGGCCAACGGCCCAAGGAGGGGGCATCGTGGCTAAGTATAGCCAATGATATGTAGGCTTTATGCTACCAACTTTGTATACCATTGTTGAGGGCTAAGCTGACGAATGATGCGGCAAACGATCATGCGCTAAAGGGAGAAGTCTTGGATGGCCGCAAGGCCATACGATAAAACTTAAGCCGAGAAATTTAGCTTAATTAACGAGTAAATAAACTAGGTGGCAGCCTCGTAAACATCAATAAAGGGATAAGCTTACCAGGTGGCAATTAATTAAGCAAACGCTTCATGCAAACCCAAGTATAAATAGGCTTAACCAAGAAGGAGACTATTTTGCCAAAAAGTGAAGGAGTATTGTTGCCATCTGAAGATTTTGAAAGTTGAAGAACTTTCAGCCATCTAAGAAGAATTTAAGGGATTTTTGATCGATTCTAGAGGAAATGATGCTCAAATTCTAAGGTAAGCAAAAGTTAAGATGTTTATGAGCATTTTCTTTAAAAGGAGTTTAGTTAAATGAATGCTGAAATTAAAGTTATGAAATCGGGAAGTTTGAATTTGGAACGATGTTGTGGATGAATAAGCAGGCAGCTGCATGCGAAGAACAAGCAAGCAACTAACGTAGTGATGTTATGCATTAACGCATACAACATAGCCAGTTCATAACAAAGGCGTTTAAAGTACGTCACATAGTAAACGTTCATCACATAGATTGGAAAGTGTTTTAGCATTTACCTGAGCACCTTGATAAATGACTCCCAATTGTTAGTCAAATTATAAGGTAAGATGGTTAAGGATAGCCGATGCATTAAGAATGGTTTTGATGCGTTGAACTTAGTTATGATGTGATGACTATTAGCATACGTAACAATAAACTATGCGTTAAGCTCAAAGGGGAGTTAAGTATATTGACCAAGGGACCTTTCCTTTTTAGGGCAACTGCAAATAGGAGAGGTGCATAACCCCATTTGATAAGTAGCTTAAGATAGTGAGTAACAAGTTTTAATAAATTTTTTCTAACGCAAGTTTTATGAATGATTCCCAACGCATAAGCATTTCATATGAAGTTATTATATCATGATTTTCTCCAATGCATGCCTTAAGATGAATGTTGGTCGCATGTTTCATGTTTTTAAATGATGAAGTTATTTAAGAGTTTAGCATGCATTTACCATTAAGCCTATGCCATGTCTTATTGCATGATGAAATTAATCAAGTATACTCCATGTTTTCAAGGCACTATGCGTTGATATGTAACCATGTGGTATGATTATTTAAAATATGCATATTTTTTATATGTTCTTAAATGTTTATGCCTACAAACCCTATTCCAATGTTGGTACCGAAGGTATGGTAAGGTACCTAGCTTATAATGATGTAGGGATCCTAGACACCGAAGGTATGGTAAGGTGATCAAGACCCAATCCAGCTCTACATGCAAGTATGACTATGGTATCAATGTTGATGAGATCGAGCAAAAGTGATCGCTCTCAACTAAGGCTAATAGGGATTGAGCAAAAGGGCTCTCCCATAAGTTCAGACAGCGAAGAAAAAGAGTTTCAGAAAGATGCTAATAAATTATTTTAGGGTTTTTATATGATGTACTCTTATGATTTCAATTCCATTTAAAAAAAAAAACCTTGATTATGATTTAATAAATGTTTCTTGATAAGCATTTTTATGTCGATTATGATTTAAAGTATGTTTTACTTAAGATAGTCACCCACTCGGCTTTCTAGCTCACTCTTAAAGATGTTTTCCTCCCTAGGTAACGGTTGATGTCCCGAGGTCTAGTAGTTCTACCAATCAGTCACTTCTCAGACCCTCAAGAAGAGTGTTGTTTAGGTGGCTCATTATGTTCTGTTATTTGTTTTATGTCCATGTTGGGGGGGGGGGGGCCCCCCAGATGGAAAGCAGTGTAGAGTTTGTGTGGTATTTAAATTCAGTTCTTGAATCTGTTATGTATGTTAATGTTGATACTTCTGGGTAACAGTAAATTATATATTTAAAGTTGTTGGAATTATGTGTTAGAATTATAAACTGTTAAACAGATTTAACAAGTGTTAAGAATACAAGTTTTCAAGAGTATGTTGGACAGTGGTTGTCATAAGAGGATCGACAATTGTTGTCTTAAGAAGGGTAATCTGGGGAGGGGGAGCGGGTGTGACAAGTTGGTATCAAAGCATAAGATTTTGGGCAGTAGAGTCATGTATTAGAATAGAAGCATATGAATACTGTTATGAGCCTAATAATGCATATGTGACAGACCAACTTGGTAGTTGGTTGAAAGGGATTGTGACCCTACCAGAGATCTCGTAGTTCAAAGAGATCCATAGTTAGTCAGAGGACCAATAGTGCAAGAAGCTACATCAGAGGGAGAGTCTAGTACCGCTCAAGTCAGATTCGATCCTCAGATGGAGGATAGAGTCTTTGATAGAATTTCTTAGAGATTAGCAACTAGTGTAGGATCTGTATCGACGGATCCTGAGAAAAAGTATGGTATTGTAAAAATAAAGGAACTGGGTGCCACTGCTTTCGAAGGCACTATTGACTCCATAGATGCTGAGGTGTGGTTGATTTAGTTAGAGAATTGTTTCCAAGTAACTAGATGGCTAGAAGACCGTAAGGTCAAATTAGTAGTATTTTTGTTACAGAAACAGGTAGAGCAATGTTGGAAAGTGATAAACTCTCGAAGAAACAGATCAGAAGATATGTCATAGAGGAGTTTAAAAGAATTTTTTAAGATAAATATTATCCATTTTCATATTGTAAGGCGAAGAGGAACGATTTTTTGAAGCTTTTTCAAGGTAGTATGATAGTTTCTTAGTACGAACAGAAGTTACCGAGCTATCCAGGATGCTTCTACAATCGTAGCCGAAGAGAAAGATAGATATAGACGTTTTGAGAGTGGTTTGAAGAGGGAGATACGAACTCCTATTACTACTACAGTTAACTGGACTGATTTTTCTCAGTTAGTTGAGACTGTCATTCGAGTGGAGGAAAGTTTGATAGAGGACAAACAAGATAGGGAAGTCACCAGAGGGGAAAAGAGAAAATTTATGCCTGGAGAGTCTGACAAGAGAGATTTTAGGCCTCGTTTTAGTGGGCCAGTGACCTTTCAGGGTAGTACAGTTGGCAATTAGTTGAAGAAAGTAGATAAGTGTTGGGTTTAATGTCCTATAAACTCGTAGTTTGTAAATCATTAAACATATTCTATTTCCAATAAAGACGTTATTGAGGTTATTCAGTAAAAGATGTTATTGAATATGTAAGTTGCGAATATCTAACCTAAATCCAATAAACTAAGATCCTTGGCTATAACATGAATACTCGAACTATATGTAGAGACATTTCATAGGATCAAGTTCAAGTATATAGCCAAAACTGTCTATAGTATAAGGATAGGGTTGGGTACCTTATCCTGGGGACACTATGGACGTAGCCCACCTTGTATTAAGTACAAACGATGAGATCCTAAATCGTTCGTGTAGAGACATGTGAGTGGGAGCGTCCTATGCAATGAGTTTGCATAAGACAGGACCCCGAAATTAGTCACTTTCTCTTTATAATGCCATTTACTAAAGAAACTGACTCTTTCGTAAGATGACCTAGGTAACTCGATCTTAATCCTGAGCTAACTATGAACTTCTGTTTATACGAGATTATCCTTTGATTTGCATGGGTGAGAGTGGCCAGACATCGCCGACTCAACAAGCCTATCATTTTGGGGATAAGATCGGATAGATAACTGGAGACATAGTCTCGCAAGACGGAATTCGCTCCTACCCATTTCAGGGATAATAGAGAGGTTATTCCCTTAAGTACTAACTTCAGGACTTGAACGAGGGGCCCCACCCTCTCCTTGGCCCGAGAGGGACTTAGGTTTGATGGTTGGACCACAAACCGATTGTTCAATAGAGGATTAGTGGAACTTAAGGAAAAAGAAGTACTATAGGGGTAAAACGGACATTTGACCCAGCTATAGCTACGAACAACCTGTGAAGGATCGACTTATTGAACATGGTTATATCAAGTGGACAGAAATATATCTACCGTGAGGGGAGTGCAACTACTGGGTTATAGTAGAGTGTTCTCCGTAATTAACGAATGTTGGTTAGCTTGGTTAATGAGATTAGTTGGTTAACCTCGAATCGTTGGAACCCATGATCTGTATGTCCATTAGGTCCCCTACTAGTTCATATCGAAATAAAGCCTAGAACAATTAGATAGGAAACTTTGAATCGTTCAAAATCGGGAAAGGGTATTATCGTCAATTGTGTTTAACACAATAATTTAATTATGAATTGAATTATTAAATGAGAGATAAAGTATTTAAAAGTGTTTTAAATACTGTATACATGAATAAGGATTCATATATAATGGATTGCACAAGGTTAGAATGATTAATTGGATTAATCATATGAAATTAATTGAAAAAGTTTCAAATTAATTACCAAAAACTAATTTCAATTTAGAATTGAAATTAAAATTAAAATGCAAGCTAAAATCATATTTTGGATCAAGGATAGTGGATTTGTTGGAATCCCACTTATGCATGGTAATTCCAAGTGGAAAAACAACTCATCCATGCACTCTTACATGTAATGTTACATGAACACCTAGAATCCACTATTGCTTGCATCTTCATCATATGTCTTGCATCTTGAGGCTTCTTGATGCATGGATTCACTCTATAAGTAGAGGTAGAATCAGATTGAGAGCTGAAGACAACTATTTTCCATACTGTTATGCTGCTGGAATTTGGTCTCAAACTCACCTACCTTCATATATCTCTCTAAAGCTTGAACCTTCAAGCATTCCCTTCCCATTCCCTATCTCTATAGACTCCCACAAGTCGTTCTTGACCCGGAGGGAAGACACTAGAGGTGGTCCACACACCAGTTCGTGAGCAAAGGAATCAAAGGGAGTTGCTGAATCGGTCTCCAAAAAGATTGGTACAAATTCTACTCTCTGTTTACAGTATTTGGACAACATGCTTTCATTTTCTAAAATTGATGTAGTTAAGTGCCTCCGATCCTAAAATTGCTTCTGCATGTGTTATATGAACACCTTCAATTGGTATCAGAGCATGATTAAGGCACCTAACATCCATTAATTTTAGCTTGGTGGGTAGCTTTTCATATGATGAAACTGTGTAGAAACTAAAGAAAATTGGTTTCGAGATTGAATTTAATTCTCGCTCAATTCATTGGAATTAATTGTAATTGCCTACATGTTTATTGGCATTAATGTGTTCATATGGAGTCTGTAAATTTTGAGAGTCAATAAAGTCCATTTAGGCCGTCAATTTGAAGAAATTCGAAGACTGTTCAAAGCTGGCCAAAAATTCCAGCATGCTGTTTTTTAGTTCCAGCCCAAGTGTGTTCTTCACTTAAAGGCAAAATGGTCCGGTTCAAGCAATCCAAGGGCCGTTCTGGTCGGTTCGAATGGTTCGGGGCTTGCCAATTCACTTTAGTTAACTTAATTAATTATGCATTATTAAATAATATTTTATGTGCATAATGTATGTCATTTAGATTTAAAATCCCACCATAGGAAAGCATGAATCATGCATTAATTAATATGTTATAAGAGTTATGATATTAATTAAATGCATGTATAAAGTTTCATGAAATTAATATAAATGTTGTATTAATTTAGGGAGATGCATGCTTGAATGGTTATTTTCAAAATTGATTAATTGATATAAAAGTTATATTAATTAAAAGAGAAAATATACAAAGCATGAAGCATGAAACTTCTTTAGTTTGATTATAAATGTTATATTCAAATTAGGCTTGTTATAGATTGTTTTTATAATTGTTATAAATGAGATAGAAATCTAAAATCTATAACAAAGATAAGGTGCATGCTCACATAGGGTTAATTTGAATCCAAATTTCGATCGATTTCAATTAGATTCGAATAGGTCGATATCTTGTAAAACCGAAGTTACAAGAAAACTCATCCGACAAGATCTTGACAAAAAGTCAGATAAAATGACTAAGGTTGAAGGTATTTAAGTTGACGGTTCACGGAACACCTATTACCTGAAGATCGAGCTGACGTCTGAGTTAGGTTAAACCGGTTTTATGAGCATGCGTGAGCGGTGTGAGATAATAAAATTTGTTTATTACCTAGACATCGTAGGTTAAAAATCCAGTATAAAAATTATACTCGGATGAATCATCTAGACTTAGGATATATTTAGTTAGCCAAAATGTATCGCTAAGTTTTTTATACCCTAACCGTTTAGAACACTTCAACTGGAGAGAAGTAATGTACTTTTAGCTCTACCGTCCCTAAGAGTTCACACCGTGAGATTCATGCATGGCTTTGGGCTACCTTGGGAGCGGACTCCATTCGGAGAGTGTTTGCATGAGTCAATACCAAGGTGAATAGAGGAAGTTGTTCATAGTAAGTGGGAGAAGGAAGTGTATCAACACATCCTACGGTCTCTTCCATTAGGTAGCACCGTGAGATTTCTATAATGCGTCTGCATGTCTGCCCTGGAGCGACCTTACCAATCGAAGGGCTATATTATAGGATTCCGAACTCTGCAAACTCTAGAAATAGATAGGGTCTCTCAGGTCCATTTTCATTCTTGTCTTTCCAACTTCAGAAGCATAATGATTTTGATCTTTGAGGTCTGAAAATGGAGGGTCACACTTACGAGAATTACTAAGTGTTAGTAAATTCTTGACCAAAGTAGCGATAACTAAGTTACTATAGGAATAAGAGTTATTCTGGTAATAGTATCTAGTCAAGATAGTCTTGGTTCAATGGAGGAATAGTCGATCACCCCTCGGTAGAGGTTATTCTAAACCATTGAAATATCGTTGCAAAATATAATAATGAAGGGTACATTATTAGTTGTTTTTGCTAAACTTGATTGAATTTAAAAGATTAATATTTTTTTTACTAAAAAGGATATGTTTTTCTTTTCAGCATGACTAGCTCTTTAGATCAACTCTTAGCTTCCGAGAAACTAAACGGCGATAATTACTCAACAAGGAAAAACAATTTGAATTCAATACTAGTAATAGATGACCTGAGATTTGTCTTAACTGAGGAATTTCCTCAGGCCCCTGCCTCGAAAGAAGCACAAGGAAATATGATTTACTACTTGCTGAAACATGTTTAGTGGAGGATGATACCTCAACCTGGATATTGGATTCAGAAGCCATTAATCATATTTGCTTCTCTTTTCAGAAAACTAGTTCTTGGAAAAAGCTTGAAGAAGGCGAGGTCACCCTCAAGATTGAAACAGGAGAGATTGTCTCGGCCGAAGTAGTGGGAGATTTAAAGTTGTTTTTCAATGATAGATATATCATACTTAAAGATGTTTTGTATGCACCTCTTATGAAGAGGAATTTAATATCTATCGCTTGTATTATGGAACACATGTATAAAATATCTTTTGAAGTTAATGAAGCGTTCATTTTCAGAAAAGGTATTCAAATTTATTCTGCTATACTTGAAAACAACTTATATAAGTTAAGACCAACTAAAGCAAAATTTTTCTTAAATACTGAGATGTTTAGAACAGTCGAAACTCAGAATAAAAGACAAAAAAATTTCTTCTAATGCCTATCTATGGCACCTAAGACTTGGCCACATAAATCTCAAAAGGGTTGAGAGATTGGTTAAGAATGGACTCCTAAATCAGTTAGAAGACAATTCTTTACCTCCACGTGAGTCTTGTCTTGAGGGAAAAATGACTAAGAGATCTTTTACTAGAAAAGGTCTCAAAGCCACAATAGCCTTAGAGCTCGAACATTCGGACCTCTGTGGACCGATGAATGTCAAAAGTTGAGGTGGGTATGAATATTTCATCAGTTTTATTAATGATTATTCAAGGTATGGTTATATTTACCTAATGCATTACAAGTCTGATTCTTTTGAAAAGTTCAAAGAATATAAGGCTGAGGTTGAGAACCAGTTAGATAAAACAATTAAGATACTACGATCAGATCGAGGTGGGGAGTACATGGACTTAAGATTCCAAAACTATATGATAGAACACGGAATCAAGTCACAACTCTCTGCACCTAATATGCTCAGCAGAAAGGTGTATGTGAAAGAAGAAACAGAACCTTGTTGGACATGGTTCGCTCAATGATGAGCTTTACTGAGTTACCTGATTCCTTTTGGGGACATGCATTAAAGACTGCTGCCTATATTTTGAATAACGTTCATTCTAAAAGTGTTTAAGAAACACCTTATGATCTATGGAAACGGCGTAAAAGCAGTTTACGTCACTTTAGGATTTAGGGATGCCCGACACACGTGTTGGTGCAAAATCCTAAAAAATTGGAACGTCGTTCAAAACTATGCCTATTTATAGGTTATCCAAAAGAAACAAAAGGTGGTATATTTTACGATCCTCAAGAGAATAAGGTATTTGTATCGAAAAATGTCACATTCTTAGAGGAAGACCACATAAGAAGTCATCAACCTCGCAGTAGACTAGTATTGAATGAAATTTCCAAAAACGCTACAAATAGAGCTAGTTCATCTACTAAAGTAGTAGATAAAACTAGTACATCTGGTCAGTCACATCCTTCTCAAGAGTTGAGAATGCCTCGACGTAGTGGGAGGGTTGTTCATCAGCCTGACCGTTACTTGGGTTTAATAGAAACACAAGTCGTCATACCTGATGACGGTATAAAGGATCCATTGACCTTTAAAAGGCAATGAATGATGCAGATAAGAACCAATGGATTAAAGCCATGGATCTCGAAATGGAGTCAATGTACTTCAATTCGGTTTGGGAACTTGTAGAGTGACCGGATGGGGTAAAACCTATTGGTTGTAATTGGATCTACAAAAGAAAACGAGACCAAGCTGGTAAAGTCCAAACCTTTAAAGCTCGACTTGTGGCAAAGGGTTTTACCCAGCGGGAAGGAGTGGATTTTGAAGAAACCTTTTCCCCTGTTTCCATGTTTAAGTCGATTAGAATACTCTTATCTATTGCCACATTTTATGATTATGAAATATGGCAAATGGATGTCAAGACGACCATTTTGAACGACAATCTTGAAGAGATTATCTATATGGCTCAACAAGAAGGATTCATAGTCCAAAGTGATGAGCAAAAAGTTTACAAACTTAAACGATTCATTTATAGGTTAAAACAAGCATCAAGATCTTGTAATATACGTTTTAACACTGCGATCAAAACGTATGGTTTTGAGCAGAATATTGAAGAACCTTGTGTTTACAAGAAAATCGTCAAATCTACTGTAGCTTTTCTAGTTCTATACGTAGATGATATCCTACTTATTGGGAATAATTTAGGATTCCTGTCTGACATAAAATAATGGTTAGCGACAAAATTCCGAATGAAAGATTTGGGTGAGGCTCAATTTGTTTTGAGCATTCAAATCATTAGAAATAGAAAGAACAAAACGCTAGCACTGTCTCAAGCATCATATATCGACAAAATATTGGTAGGATATTCGATGCAAAACTCCAAGAAAGAGTTATTACCTTTTAGGCACGGGGTTCACCTGTCAAAGGAAAAAAGTCCTAAGACACCTCAAGAAGTTGAGGAAATGAGATGCATTCCCTATGCATCAGCAGTTGGTAGTTTAATGTATGCCATGTTATGTACCAGACCCGACATATGCTATGCCGTGGGAATTGTCAGCAGATACCAGTCCAATCCTGGACATGTACATTGGACTGCCGCTAAGAATATTCTCAAGTATTTAAGGAGAACGAGGGATTTTTCGCTCGTGTATGGTGCTAAGGATCTGATCTTTACAAGATACACTGACTCAGATTTTCAGACCGATATAGATGCAAGGAAATCAACATCGGGATCTGTTTTCACTCTAAATGAAGGAGCAGTAGTATGAAGAAGTATTAAACAAGGTTGCATTGCTGACTCTACCATGGAAGCAGAGTACGTAGCCACCTGCGAAGCAGCAAAAGAGGCAGTATGGCTAAAAAAATTCCTAACAGAGTTGGAAATCGTTCCAAATATGCAACTGCCTATCACTCTCTATTGTGATAACAGTGGAGCAGTTGCAAACTCTAAGGAACCTCAAAGTCACAAGCGAGGAAAGCATATCGAGTACAAATATCATCTCATCAGGGAGATCGTGCAACGAGGAGATGTGATCGTCACGCAGATTACTTCGGAGCACAACATGGCTGATCCATTTACAAAACCCCTCATAGCTAAAGTTTTTTAGGGTCACCTAGTAAATCTAGAACTACGAGCTTTGATAGACTAGGGCAAGTAGGAGAAATTTAAGGGTATGGTTGATGCCCTAGTTTATTTCCTTTATGTATATTATCTCTCACACTTAACTTCCTGCACCCCACTAGAGTTTCTAGTCCAAGTGGGAGTTTGTTGGGTTTAATGTCCTATAAACTCGTAGTTTGTAAATCATTAAACATATTTTATTTCCAATAAAGACGTTATTGAGGTTATTCAGTAAAAGATGTTATTGAATATGTAAGTTTTGAATATCTAACCTAAATCCAATAAACTAAGATCCTTGGCTATAACATGAATACTCGAACTATATGTAGATACATAGGATCAAGTTCAAGTATATAGCCAAAACTATCTATAGTATAAGGATAGGGTTGGATACTTTATCCTGGGGACACTATGGACTTGGCCCACTTTGTATTAAGTACAAACGATGAGATCCTAAATCATTCGTGTAGAGACATGTGAGTGGGAGCGTCCTATGCAATGAGTTTGCATAAGACAAGACTGCGAAATTAGTCACTTTCTCTTTATAATGCCATTTACTGAAGAAATTGACTATTTCATAAGATGACCTAGGTAACTCGATCTTAATCCTGAGCTAACTATGAACTTCTGTTTATACGAGATTATCCTTTGATCTGCATGGGTGAGAGTGGCCAGACATCGCCGACTTAACAAGCCTATCATTTTGGGGATAAGATCGGATAGATAGCCGGAGACATAATCTCGCAAGACGGAATTCGCTCCTACCCATTTCAGGGATAGTAGAGAGGTTGTTCCCTTAAGTACTAACTCCAGGACTTGAACAAGGGGCCCTACCCTCTCCTTGGCTCGAGAGGGACTTAGGTTTGATGGTTGGACCACAAACCGATTGTTCAGTAGAGGATTAGTGGAACTTAAGGAAAAAGAAGTACTATAGGGGTAAAACGGACATTTAACCCAGCTATAGCTACGAACAACCTGTGAAGGATCGACTTACTGAACATAGTTATATCAAGTGGACGGAAATATATCTACCGTGAGGGGAGTGCAGGTACTGGGTTATAGTAGAGTGTCCCCGTAATTAACGAATGTTGGTTAGCTTGGTTAATGAGATTAGTTGTTTAACCTCGAATCGTTGAAGCCCATGATCTGTATGTCCATTAGGTCCCCTACTAGCTCATATCAGAATAAAGCCTAGAACAATTAGATAGGAAACTTTGAATCGTTCAAAATCGGGAAGGGTATTATCGTCAATTGTGTTTGACACAATAATTTAATTATTAATTGAATTATTAAATGACAGATAAAGTATTTAAAAGTGTTTTAAATACTATATACATGAATAAGGATTCATATATAATGGATTGCACAAGGTTAGAATGATTAATTGGATTAATCATATGAAATTAATTGAAAAAGTTTCAAATTAATTACCAAAAATTAACTTCAATTTAGAATTGAAATTAAAATTAAAATGCAAGCTAAAATCAGATTTTGGATCAAGGATAGTGGATTTGTTGGAATCCCACTTATGCATGGTAATTCCAAATGGAAAAACAACTCATCCATGCACTCTTGCATGTAATGTTACATGAACACCTAAAATCTACTATCGCTTGTATCTCCATCATATGTCTTGCATCTTGAGGCTTCTTGATGCATGGATTCACTCTATAAGTAGAGGTAGAATCAGATTGAGAGCTGAAGACAACTATTTTCCATACTGTTATGCTGCTGGAATTTGGTCTCAAACTCACCTACCTTCATATATCTCTCTAAAGCTTGAACCTTCAAGCATTCCCTTCCCATTCCCTATCTCTATAGACTCCCACAAGTCGTTCTTGACCCGGAGAATAGTAGGGAAGACACTAGAGGTGGTCCACACACCGTTCGTGAGCAAAGGAATCAAAGGGAGTTGCTGAATCGGTCTCGAAAAAGGTTGGTACAAATTTTGCTCTCTGTTTACGGTATTTGGACAACATGCTTTCATTTTCTAAAATTGATGTAGTTAAGTGCCTCCGATCCTAAAATTGCTTCCGCATGTGTTATATGAACACCTTCAATAAGGATCCGATCAGATAGTTGGGGGATCTAGATCAGGACGTCTGGAGAATCAGTGGCTAGTACGAGTAAGAAGCCCCGATGTAGTAGATGTGGCAAATTTCATGCAAGCCAGTGTTATGAGGGACAAATGTCTGCTATCAGTGTGAACAGCCTGGACATTACAGGAGGGAATGTTCCTAGTTAAATTCAGAGGCATAGACTGAGCAGAAAGAAACATCCCAAATAGTGGTGTAGCCTAAGACAAGCACCGTAGGTGAAGAGGGCACTAGTGGTGCTAAACAAAAGGGTGCAGTGGGACGACCATGTCAGCAGGGCAAGGTTTATGCCATGACCCAATAGGAGGCTGAGGATGCACCAAATGCCGTTATTGGTGCGATCTTTATTCATGATAGACCTGCACATGTTTTATTTGATCCATGAGCGACTCATTCATTTATTTCTAGCATGTTTACATTAAATATTGATAGGGTGCTATAAACCATGCTTGCGAAGTTAGTTATTTCCACTTCTGTTGGTGATGCGCTGGTAGTTAATAATTATTATAGAAACTGTGTCTTCGCAGAGGAACAATATATGGAGATTTATTTGATTCCCTTAGAACTATTAGAGTTTTATGCTATTTTGGGAATGGACTTCCTATTTAAATATCATGCATCTGTTGATTGTCATAAGAAAGAAGTGATATTCAAACCACCAGATTAGGCAAAATTTTTTGCAGGGGAAAAGAAAATTTTTTCTACTTGTCTGATTTCAGTAATTAAGGCTAGAAAGCTACTGAGTAAAGATTGTACAACATATTTAGCCCATGTAACAGTTTCTTCACAAAAGAAAATAAGACTAGAATATGTTCCTGTGGTGCAGGAGTTCCTTGATATATTTCCTAAAGAGTTATCAGGGTTACCACCTAATAGAGAGGTGAAGTTTACCATAGATTTGATACCAAGAACAACACCTATCTCATAGGCATCATACAGGATGGTTACAACTGAGCTAAAGGAATTGAAAGCTCAACTGCAAGAATTAGTAGATAGGGCTACATTAGGCCCAGTGTCACATTGGGGAGCACCAGTTTTATTTGTGAAGAAGAAAGATGACACACTGAGATTATGTATTGACTACAGGTAATTGGACAAGGTAACTATACGGAATAAGTATCCGTTACCTCGTATTGATGACCTATTTGATCAGCTGAAGGGAGCAATAGTGTTTTCAAAGATTGATCTGAGATTAAGCTACCACCAGTTGAAGGTTAGGGAGTCGGATATCCCTAAGACAACGTTTCGAACCAGATATGAACATTATGAGTTTTTGGTTATGCCATTTGGCCTAATTAATACCCCAACAGTATTTATAGATTTAATGAACATGATATTTCATTCATAGTTAGATCACTTTGTGATTGTTGTTTTTATAGATGATATCCTGGTGTATTCAGATAACAAAGGGGAACATGCCTATCTGAGGATAGTATTGCAAACACTACGTGAAAATCAGTTATATGCTAAGTTTAACAAATGTAAATTTTGGTTAAATCAGGTAGTATTTCTAGCACATGTAGTGTCTGCAGCAAGAGTCAGTGTTGATCATCAGAAGATTGAAGTTGTGGTTAGGTGGGAATAACCTACCTCAGTAACAAAGGTACATAGTTTTTTGGGCCTGACAGGTTAGTACAGGAGGTTCGTGGAGGTTTTCTAAAAACTAGCCCTTCCATTGACCAATCTGACCAAAAAGGATGCTAAATTTGAATGGACAAATAACTATGAACGAAGTTTCCAGGATTTGAAGCAAAGATTGGTAACTGCGCCAATCTTAATTCTTCGAGTGTCGGGAAAAGAGTTCAAGATTTACTGCGACGCAACTAGATAGGGATTGAGATGCGTGTTGATGCAAAATGGTAAGGTTATAGCTTATGCTTCCTGGCAGCTGAAGAAACATGAAGGTAATTGTCCTACTCATGATCTGGAATTAGCAGCTATTATACTAGCATTAAAAATATGGAGACATTACTTGTATGGTGGGAAGTGCATATCTTCATAGATACTAAGAGTTTGAAATATATATTTGATCAAAAGAAGTTAAATCTGAGATAGAGACGAAGGATGGAGTTAATCAAAGATTATGATTGCACAATTGCTTACCATCCAAGTAAAGCTAGGTAGCTGATGCTTTGAGAAGGAAGTCCAGTTGTTCTAGAGACATGTTGAATTCTTTAAGGGGAAGGTTATTACAAGAATTCAAAGGAGCCAACACAGCTTTGACAGTAAGTCATTTGGGGGAAATGATAGCTCATTTCTAGGTAAGACCTACACTAGTAGATGATATCGACAGGGCTCAAATGACAGATGATAATCTTAGTAAGTTGATTAAAGAAATTAAACAATAGCAGAGGTTGGATTTTATGTTAAGTTCGGATGAAGCGTTAATGAAGGATAACAGTTTATGTGTTTCTAACGATGAGCTGTTGAAAAATGTTGTGTTAGAAGAGGCTCATGAGCCAGCCTATGCTATGCACCCATGTAGCACCAAGATGTATAGGACCTTGAAGAACTCTTATTGGTGGCCGAGAAAGAATAAAGATATAGCCAGTTATGTAGATAGTGTTGGGTTGTATATCCTAAGACTCGTAGTTTATAAAGTTAAACATTTTCTATTTTTCAATAAAGATGTTATTTTACATTTATTCAATAAAGTTGTTGTTGAATATGTAGATTGCACTTGAGATTGAATCCAAGAGACTAAGATCAATGGTTATCATATGAGTACTTGAACTTTATGTGGAGACATAAAGATTGATCAAGTTTGAGAAAATAGCCAAAACATAGTATATGAATAAGGTTGGGTGCCTTGTTCTGGTAACACAATCGGATGCGGCCCAATCTGTAGTTGTTACAATTTATTAGAAGGTGCTACAAACGAAGTGATCCTGATTCGTTCATGTATTGACATAAGGAATGGGGGCATCCTATGCAATGAGTTTGCATAAGATTGGACCAAGAAATAAGTCACTCTTACTTTATAACGTTGTTTACTGTTTAAAATTGACCATTTTGCATAGATGACCTAGGTAACTTGATCTTAATCTTGAGTTAACTATGAACTCCTATTTATTCGAGATTATCCTTAAATTTGCATGGGTGAGGGTTGGCTCAACAACGTTGATTCAATAAGCCTCTCATTTTAGGGATAAGACCAAGTAGATAACTGGGGACATAGGGTGCAAGATGAAATTCATGCCTACCCGATTTAGGGATAGGAGAAAGGTTGTTCTCTTAAGTGTTGAATCCAGGTCTTAAACAAAGAGTCCCGCCCTCTCATTGGCCCGAGAGGGATTTGGTTTAGTGATTAGATCACAAACTAATTGTTCATTAGAGGATCAGTGGAACTTAATGAGTAAGATATACTTTCGGGGGTAAAACAACATTTGACCCAACCATTATTACGAATAACCTGTGAAGGGTTAACTTACTAATTATGGTTAAATCAAATGGATACAAATATATTTACAATGAGGAGAGTGCAACTATCAAGCTATAATGGTGTGATTAGTAGTTCACGAATATTTATTAATTTGGTCTAAAGAGTGTAACCAATTAATCTCAAATCGTTGAAGCTTATGATCTGTAGGTCCATAAGGTCCTGTACTAGCTCGTAAAACATGAACACCTTGGATTAGTAAATTGAGTGAATTTGAAATGATTACAATTTGAAGTATTCAAATTGAATTTCTATTTGAAATGTTCAAATTGAATTTAGGGTTTTCAATTTGAAGTGTTCAAATAGCAATTAGGGTTTGGATAATTATATTCGATATCATTAAACGTTTAATTTATCGTAATTAAACGAAATTGAAGAGTTTATAATTTAAATATTGATTTAATATTAATTACATGAATAGCATTCATGTTTAAAATTAGATGTTTGATTAATTTAATATTTGATATTAATTAATTAATTAATTTAATTTTCAATTTTATTCGATTTAAGAAATTGAATTTTTAATTTTGAATTAATTGAAATTAAAATAAAGATTGAAAATTAATTCAATTTAATTTGAATTAAATTGAGAAAGTGGATTTATCCACAATTTTAGGATGATGTGGTGTCATCTTCTCAATCCAAACATCTAGGCCACTTCCAAGCATAAATTGGCCATTGCTGAGAACCTTAAGTGCTTACATATATTTGATGTATCAAATCTCCAAGTTTCTCAGATTGGAAATGAATTTTTTTGCTGAATTTTGGAAATTTTGTAGCCTTATCCCTCTCCATCCAAAACCCTCTTTTATTACCTCATTCAATTCACTTTAATCTTGAGTTCCACCACTCAAATTCAAGACTGAGAATAGTAGAGAAGATCTCTTGGTGGTTCACTAAGGATTTGAAACTGAGATTTCGTGAAGAACAACTTGGATTTGGAGTATTCTTTAAAGGTTTGTCTTCTTGAAACCCCTTTCTGTGAAAAAATATTTTTGCATGCTTTTAGAACTCAAATTAAATGTAATTAGAGTGCTAATTAATTCTGATTGCTTTCATTGTGTGCTTGTTTATCCAATCAATTGGTATCAGAGCATGATTTAAGCACTCAATTAACGTTAATTTGAGTTTGCTGGGTAAATTTCTATGATTGCATGTTTGGGGATAGATATGGTGCTTCAATCAACTTTGGCATTAGATTTCTCTTTGATTCCTAAGTTAAATTTGTAATTGGCTCTTGTTTGATGAGCTTATTTGTGTGCTCTAGAGTATGTAATTTATTTGGAGTCAATAGAGTCGAAATTAGGTTGTAATTAAAGCTTGAAACAAGCGAGGTCCATAGCAAAAATCTGGACTGGAGCTACTGCCCTCGCAACGTCACGATGCTATTCAGAGAGTGTCATGACATTGTTCATTTTGGAGCTCGAGGTTTTGCATCGCTGGATGAAGCATTTTGACGTTGTTCATCCCAGCCCAGAAACGCGCGCATTCGTGAGCTGGTTCATGCCGGAGAGGTCTGGTTCGATCGTTTTTCAAGGATTCCGGTTCGGTTCAGCCACCCTTGGTCCAATTCAACATCTTTTGAAGGTCTGAGGGTTCAGTTCCGGTTGGTTCATGCGGTCTAGAACACTTTTGAAGCAATTTTTGACCTGTTTTGTAATAATTTAGTTGTTATTGCTTGCTTAGGATGCCAAAGTTGAACCATATCAGTGTTGTTAAATATTTATGCATGTGATGTATGTTATATTTAAAATTAAATATGTATGTGCATAATGTATGCCATATAGATTTAAAATCCCACCATAGATGCATGTTACATGCATTGGATATATGTGATAAAGAGTTATAATATATATATGCATGTTTAGGTTTCTAAAATTTAATATAAGTGTTATATTAAATTATGAATTCCTTTGTTGAATGTTATAGATGCAAAGCATGTCTTTTATTTTATAAGTTGTTATAAAATTGGATTAAACATTAAAATCTAACAAAGATAAGTTGCATGCTCATGTAGGTTAAACATTTGTTTTAATAGTTAAAATAGGTCGTTATCTAATGAAACATAGTTACAAACACTTGTTTTAAGTTGATGGTTTACAGAACACCTCCTACATGGGGATTATGGTCGAATAATTGAGCGTTGTTGACAGGTTTTATAAGCATCGTGAGTGGTGTGAGGTTAGACATCGTAGGTTAAATCCATTTATAAGCGTTACACTTGGATAAACCATATAGATTTAGGTTGTTTAATTAGCTGGAATAAACTTGAGTATAAATATATCCAAACAAATAGTAGAGCACTTCAATGGGCATTTAATTAGCTGGAATAAGCGTTATACTTGCATGAGTCAAGATCAAGGTGAATAGGGGAAGTTATTCATAGTAAAATAAAAAATTTGATATATTGATCTTAACTCTCACATCCCTAAAAAATTCACGCACGTGAGATCCATGCAACGGTTCACATCAACTGCTCCATTCGGAAAGTATTTACGTAGGTCAAGATCAAGATGAATGGGGGAAGCAGTTCATAGTAAGTGGGTGAAAGATATATGTCAACGTGTCCTACGGTCTCTTCCACTAGTTTGGACCGTGAGATTCCTATGTTGTGGCTGCTTGTTGACTTTAGGCAACCTTGCTAGTCGTTTAACGATGGCTATCCCTCTGAAGGGTTGTAACATAGGATTTAGAAAAAATCAAACTCCAGAAATGGATAGGCTTTCTTAGGTCCATTCCCAACCTTGATTCTCCAATTCGGTAACATCGTTGGGGCCAACCTCTGAAGTTTGAAAATGGAGGGTTACACTTTCAGAATTACTAAGTGTTAGTAATTTCTGACTGAAAACGGTAACTAAATGACTATAGGAATAAGAGTTATTCTGGAGATAGTATTTAGTCAAGAATGTCTTGCTTTAGTGAATGAGTATTTTTCTGCCCCTTGGTAGCACTTATTCTGACTCACTATAGTATTCCTGCAAATATATAATGGTTTTTGGGTACATTATTACTTTTGCTAAAAATTGTATTAGGTTTAGTTACAATTTACTAATAAGAATTTGTTTAAAATTTCAGCATGTCGAATTCTTTAGATTTACTCGCTTTCGTTTTAATTAATGGTGATAATAATTCGACATGCAAATCAAAATTACTAGCAAGTGATGATTCAAAGCAAATATCATTTACTTGTCATCAAAACATGCTTAGTGAAAAATGATAAAAAGACCTGAATAATATATTCAGGTGCCGCTAATCATATTTATACTTTCTCTCAAGAAACTAGCTCCTAGAGATAGTTTACAGAAGGTGAAGAAACTTTTAAGATAGGGACCGGGGAGGTTGTTTCAGCTAAAGTAGTGGGAGATATGAAGTTATTTATAGGAGATAGATACATTTTACTTAAAAATATTTATTACATTCCTTTTATGGAAATGAATCTAATATCTGTCTCATGTTTGCTGGAACAAAATTACAAAGTTTCTTTTGAAAATAATGAAGTGTCATTACTTCGAAAGATATCAAAATTTATTCTACAAAACTAGAAAATAACTTGTACATGTTAAAACTGACTGAGGTAAAAGTCATCTTAAACATAGAGATGTTTAGAACAGTTGAAACTCAAAATAAGAAACGAAAAATTTCTCCAAATGCCTATTTTTGACACTTGAGACTTGGTCACATAAATCTCAACAGGATTGAGAGACTGATTAAGAATGGTCATCTAGATAGGTTAGAAGATAGTTCATTATCGCCATATGAATCTTGTCTTGAGGATAAAATGACTAAAAGATCTTTTTCTAGAAAAGTTCTAAGAGCTATAGAACTCTTAGAGCTGGTACATTCAGACCTTTGCGGTCCGATGAATGTTAAAACTAGAGGAGGGTATGAATATTTCATTAGCTTCGTTGATGATTATTCAAGGTATGGCTATATTTACCTAATGCATCATAAGTCGAAAGCACTTGAAAAGTTAAAGGAATTTAAGACTGGGGTTTAGAATCCATTAGGTAAAAAGCTTAAAACACTTCGATCATATTGAAATGGTGAGTACATGGATATTAAAATTCGTTCCTCAACCATAGTTTTTTTTCTTCTTTTTTTTTTTTTTTTTTTTTTGAGATTTTATCTTTAAGTCAAATCCAATTAAGGATAAGACCCTAAATTTTCCTTAAGTTAAAATTTGGACATAATCCAAACTTTATCCCAAATTCAAATCAAAGTTTAAGCTTTTATCCTCAAGTTAAGATCAATTATGAATATTAAAAAAAAAAAAAAAAATTGACTTCAAATTATAGAAAATTTTAGCCATATATCAAAATTTATTCCAAATTCAAATCACCCAAGCTTAGTTTTTTACTACATTCAAATTAAATTGCAAATAAAAAAACTCAAATTTATCTCAATTTAAAACATATGCATAATCTAAAATTTATCCCAAAGCAAAATTGAGTGAAATTCATTCCCAAATTCTATTCCAAATTCAAGCCAAACATCCTGGATAATAGAGTCAAAATCAAGAAGAAATAATTTGTATTTTGATTCAAACTTTATGTTTTTCGAAATTCACCCACACATACATGTGCATAAATCTCGAAAATGGGGCATTTGTTGAATGAGTATTTGACCAATCAGAAATCGTCACATCATTTCTCAAATTAATGATTAAGTTACAAATAATTAAATTTGGGACCAAGTAAAGGATGCAATGTGTCTCGAATTGAAATTGAAGACATAAATTGACAAATTTCGATGGTATCATGTGTTTTCATCATCACCATTGAATTGAATAAAATTAATTTGATCTAATTTGATATTATTATTTGGTCTAAAGTCCAATTAAGCTAAAAAAAAAAAAGCTTAATTTAGTCCAGATGCCAAATAAGAACCAAATCCAATTAATTAAGCCCAAAGGCTGGTCCATGGACCAACCAAGCCCAAGCCCACAAAACCCACAAGGAAACTCTATAAATTGAGAAGATCTCTTCATTTGTGGGGGACAGAAAATTTTGCGCTCCAAAGAGGCCATGGAGAATTCCGCAAACAATCAGAAAACTCCTAAAGTTGAACACTCCTTGATGACTACAAGTCTCCTAAAGATACAAAGGTTCTATCAAGACTTTAACTTCAAGAATCTCTGTTTTCCCACTTCAACTTCAAGAATCTTTGTTTTCCCAAGTCAAGCATACACATTCGACTTAGAGAAAATCAGAGAATAAAGTCACATCTGCATCAAATCTACATCAACACAAGTTCAACTGCACGAAACATATTTCTCCGAAAAACTCGTGCAAACAATGTTTTATATTTTTTTTTTGTTTTAAATTTAAAAAAAATGATAACCTTTTCATTTGGTTGTTTATTTAAGTTTTAAAAAACAAAATAAAAAATAGTTATCAAACAAACTTAATTATGCCAAATAATATTCTTGATTGGTAGGTAAATTATAATTTGGAAGATTTTTAAAAATAGAAAAATAAGAAAAACTATTTACACAAAATAGCAAAATTTAATTGTCTAAACCCTTCTCATTCTTCTTCTCCTTCTTCTCATTTTCCTTCTTTTTCTTCTTCTCCTCCTCCTCCTCCTTCTTCTTCTCCTTCTTCTTCTCCTTCTTAAGTCCAATCTCAGTCTCTCTCTTTAACCCACACATTCTAACATCCAGCAACCACCACACTCCGTCGATCCACCGTCGTCTACAACGTAAATCTAGTTGTATGCCACCGTTAGTGAGTCGATTTTTTTTCTCTATTTGATTCACTCTCTCTCTTCCTCTAACTCTTAGATCCATGCAGCCTAATCCTCGTTGTCTCTATCTTGTCACCACCAGTGCTAGAGCTCGTCTGATTTTTTGTCGAGCAAGATTTTAGGCATTTTGGGTTAATTTTGTTTGATTCTTGAACACCCATTAAGGTTTGATTGATTTGCCCATGAAGTTGAATGTTAAATTTGAATTTTGTTGCTTTTAGATAGTTGAGATAGACATTGATAGAAGTCTATCAGCGTCTATGGTGATAGAAATTGATACAAATCTATCACTAATAAACACTGATGGAAGTTTATATCCATCAATGATAGAAAATGATAAAAGTTTATCAGTGTCTATCAGTGATAGAAAATTATAGAAGTCTATTATTGATAGAGGCTGATAGAATTCTAGTGTCTAGGAGTGATAGAAGTCTATCATTGATATTATAGTGATAGAAATTGATACAAGTCTATCAATGATAAAAATTGATAGAAATCTATCAATGTCTATCAAAAAAATATTCTCAAATGTTTCAGTTTAACCCACTCCTTTTTATTGATTTGTTTAAAGCTTATAAAAATTTCAAAATGGAGGTAGTATTTCTTTTACAAAAAACTCGGGGAAAGCCGGATATACCACATTTTTGCACATTTTATTTCGTTTCAAATTTTCTCCCCAAATTATGTGGGTCTCAAAAATCCCTCTAAACATTTTCACCAATTATAACCAAAAAAACAAGTTAAATGTCGATAAATATTATTTAAAAAAGTTATTAAAACAAAAAAAGATTAAAAATATATTTAAATTAATTAATAAACAAGTTAAAATATTTATTATTTATATTATGTTGATATTAGTAATTTTTTATTGATCACTTTTATATATTATAGATTGCATATTGATTGAAATGACGATATCAATGAAAATCATGAATGATTATAGAAGATTTTCTTTACAATAAATTAAAATATTGAGAGTGTGGGTGAAATTGAAACATTAACAAAAGAAAGAGAAACTATTTACACAAAACAATAAATAAAATAATTGATAATAATTCATTAAGAAACTAAAACAAAAGGAGAAAAAAAATGTAATACATGAGTATTTGAGAAAGAATAATAATGTACAAGCATATATTTACAAGAACATGGGAGAAAAAAAAATGAAAAAGAAATATTTACAAAAATAAAAAGTGTAGAAGAAATCAGGACATATTAAATTTGTAGATGAATGAACATATTGGTGATTTTTTCCAATTAAGACAAATTGATGGAACTATGGTTTTGAAGAACATTAACAATAGCAGCTCCCAAGATGATGATGTTTGTCCGACGATCCTTCAATTCGGCGACAAGAAAAATGTTTTCTTTTCTTTACACCGAAAAATAATGATTAATGGCTTCCACAAAGTTAAGGTTGATGTTCTTGTGTTCATTTTGATGATCAAAAGAACAAGAAAAACAAGCATTTTTTAACAAAAAGACCAAAATTAAACCTTTGATTTTAATTTGTTGATTGAACATATGAATCTTCATCGTACTGATCCTCAGAGGTTTCTTCTGTAATGGGTTCCAATGATGGAACAGTGGAGGGTTTATTTGGAGAAATTATGGGAGATGGAGCAACTTCATTTATCCAATATCTCAAATTTCTAATTCTCACTATTTGCTTTCCCATAATTTTGATCAAAATATATGGTTTTTTGTTTTGTGGGGTTGCCTCAAAATTTCTTTACAAACATTTCTATGAGATTTGTTTTGCTTTGTGTGTATTAGAGAGAGTATTTATAGTGAAATGAAGGGAAAAGAGAGGTTGAAAAATGATTGGATGGTAGCTTGGCCTGCCCTATATGTGGTTCCTTCCCAACATAATCTTACTATTTTTGGGACCTACAAGGCCATAACTTTCCATTGTAATAAAATTAGCATGCTTTTATTTACCTTTTTAAGTGAATTTGCAACATACTCCCTGAATATATCAAGTCCAAAGGGATTTCAAGATTACTAATTAAACCTGAAAGAAAAAACACCGTTGTAAAGTAATATTTCGGAAAGTATCTAAACATAGTTTTTACCAAAAAAATGTCTAAACTTAAAATAATAAAGTTAAGGTTCAAATAATATTTTGGTTCCTATGCTTTGATGGTGGTTCTAATTTGGTCATTTGTACTTTCAACGAAGCTTAAAAATGGTCCATCCAACTTAATTAAAAATAAAAAACTGCTGAGTTAAAAAAAATTTAAAATATATGAAATATGATATACAATTTTAAATTTAACACATTTGAGTTAAAAAAAAAAAATTACGTATCAATTACTTGCTCTCTCCCCTCCCATCTTATGTTTCTTCTCCATCTCCATGTTCTATCTCATTTTTCTCTCTTCCTCTCTAGTTTGGAATTCAAATAAGATTCTTCAAATTTCATCGATAGAAACACCAATGATTGTTACTAGTCGTCTTCTTCGTCCAATTTCGCGACAAAAAGCCATTTCAACAATGTTATTCGGCTTTTTAATTTTCAGAATAATTAAAAAGAGGCCCAAAAGCAATTTAAAATTTGAAGCCACGTTTCCAACTTTTAGCATGTGGTAAGAAAACCTCACTTTCATTTCTTTCATATGTCAATTCCAAAATATACAGCAGAAAATAAACTCTCTTTCATCTTTCTCCTTCCTTCTTCGTTCTGCCTTCATGTATTTTCCGAGGGTTTTGATGAACAGAGAGTGGAAAATTTGAGCATGCAATCAAAGATTTAAAGTAAGAGGGAGAAGAAGAACTCAAAGATTTATATGTTGGGATAAATACTATATTTTTCGGATCAACTTTCCCACTTTTATGTGAATCTAATAGAATACTAATCAACTAGTAACAACAATAATAATCAAGTAAGGACACAATCAATTTTAACGTAGAAAAACTCCATCAATGTGAGGAGTAAAAAACCACGGATCGAAGTCAAAATCTCCATTGTAATCAATAATGGGTTACAACGAGTTCTCCCTACTCATAACTAGAGGCACACACAGTAGATATCTCAAGATTAATAATCTTGGCAATAAACGACAACAAATTGAGAATAGTAGAATTAGAAATGTCTCACTTGAAGTGGCTACCAATGACCTACGGTATCTGACTTAGGAGCTTCAAAAGAAATCTCCACCGTCTAGATTAAAGATCCTCGTGTCAAGAACACACTACCAATTTTAGCTCGATCGGATCACGGATCAATCTCCAAATGGCTGAAAAACGATGCTAAATGGAAGACCAAATTCTTCTAAATTTTCTCCACTGTCGTTTTAAAACATTCCTTGGTCTGCTTTCGTGTTCAATCCACCAAAAGAAACTGACTGTTGTGGTATTTTAAAGAAAATAAGAATATGCCCTCTTGGGCCTTTAATGTGGGCCTTTTCATTTAAAGTGAAATAAACCCAACAAATCTCCCCCTATTTTACTTTGTGGAGGAACTTGTTATTCCTGCAGTGGAACGACAAAGTCAAGCTTCTCTCTTGGTAGATTCTTCGTTAACATATTGAATCCATTATGATTGTATGTATCTTCTCAAGCTCAAACAATTTATCACTCAAAGCATCTCTCATTCAGTGATACCTCACATCTATATGCTTTGTTCTGGAATGAAATGTAGCATTCTTACCAAGATGAATAGCAGTATATCACATATCTTTGTTGCTTGAATCCAAACTTTTGTATAAAGCGCTTCATCCACAACATCTCTTTACAAGCCTCTGCTGCTGCAATATACTCTGCTTCAGTTGTAGAAAGTGCAACACACTTCTACAACCTTGACTGCCAAGACACTGTACCACCTGTAAATGTCATCAAGTAACCGGAAGTAGACTTTCTATTGTCTAGATCTCCTGTCATATCTGAATCAATATACCCAACAAGTACTGGCTTCCCATGTAACACTCGACACATTTTTTTTTATAATAATGTAATTTCAGTAACATTATTATTTGGTAATTCATTTTGGATCTCAAGTATAAATGCGGGAATTTAAGTTTGGCGGAAAATTATTCAATTTTGAATTTCAATGTGAAAGTTATGGCAAAAATTAATTTTCCTTTCGAAACGGAAAGAATTTATTATAATTATACCTTCCTTTTTAGTTATTACATTTATTATTATTACTTTTGTTAAAAAAACCCCCCACCAACCCTTCTCCTTCTTCTTCCTCGCACCGCATGGCAACACCACCATCCCCAATTTTTCTTTCTTCTTTCCTCCCAACCGTACGCCACCTCCGTCCAAACCCATGAATGCCGCACCCCCTCTTCCGACCGTGAGCATCTGTTCAGCGGCATGCCTCCCAAGTCGACTTGACTCCCTTTAGTCGTCTGGGCCACGAAGTAGTCACCGCCACTCGATTCATGAGATCAGCCGCATCTCTGATCGTCGAACCCCGACAGTATCGCTTGCCAACCCGCGCTAGTCTCCGTGGATTGTAGGTCATCGCCCAGAGTCTCGAGATTCCACAGTCACTCGCGCCCAGATCTGAAGATTCACAACCCGACGGCCAAGTCGCTCGTCGTCAGTCACGCAAGGGTGCTTCGAATCCATCGTATCTCGTCGTTTGTGCTGCCAACATTAAGGGTCGTCAGAACTTGTGGATTTGGGTAAGAATATGCCATTTTTTTAATTAGATTTATTGGCTAATGGTGTTCTGCTTCAATCTGTTGACACATATTTGTTTGGGCTTTAAAAATCAAGTTTTGGAGAAGCTTTGAAGTTAAAAGTGTGCTGTCAAGAGGATTTGGTTGTGATTTCGACAAGCTTTTGGGTAAGATTATTGGGAATTATTTGGTTAATTTAGTTGTTGGAACTAAGCTCTTTTATTAATTGAAATTTGGATTATGTTTAGGCCTAATTCAAGATCCATCTAAGCTAGGAGAAAGATGAATTTGCTTGTCGCTTAGACATAATTTTGACTTCGAGGTAAGTAATCTTACCACTGGAACTGCCCACGGGCCAGGCTTTAGTTGTATGCTAGCATGGTGAGTGTATGTTATGGTAAATTGTTAGCATGTTGATTGATAGTATGACCTGAATCAAAGTATATTCTGGCACGAGTTCTGATTTATTTACATATACACCTAGGCACTTATTGTTAGTATGAGGTGGTATGTGTTTCCATATGTTGGTATCTGATCTGCTGATGTTGAGACATACTTGCATGTTGTGGAACTATAATGTTAAGGTATACATGAATGTTGTAAAATATGTTGTTGAGGATTATGTGTATATGGTAGAGCCATGGTATTGAGGATTACATATATGTCATAGATTTGTACAGTGTTGATTTTTGAATGTTGAGACTGTGTGAATGTCCTCACTGATTAGTTAGATGCTCACCAGTTTATGTTTCCTTCGGGATTCACCAGTTTTGTGCTTCCTTCGGGATTCACCAGTTTGTGTTTCCTTCGGGATTCACCAATTTGTGTGTCCTTCGGGATTCATCAGTTTTGTGTTTCCCTCGGGATTCACCAGTTTATGTTTCCTTCAGGATTCACTAGTTTATGTTTCCTTCAGGATTCACCAGTTTTGTGTTTTCTTCGGGATTCACCAGTTTGTGTCTCCTTCGGGATTCACCAGTTTGTGTCTCCTTTGGGATTCACCAGTTTGTGTCTCCTACGGGATTCACCAGAGGTAGTGGGCAGACTTAACTACAGTAGGATAGGACTCAGTCTCTTACCTGTTTCATGTGTGTATATGTGCCATAGGTGGGTATCTAGAGGACATAGATGCCTAGCCTGACCTCAGTAGTGGGGTTACTTACTGAATATTTCATACTCATTCTTTTTTATGTTGATATTTCAGGTAAGGGTAGAGATGCACCGGCGATGGAGCAGCGAAATTCGTGATCGTGCCACTGGGACTAGTTTTTATGCTTCCGCATCATGAAATTTAGAGTCCTTATTTTTTCCTTAATGTTTAGTTTTACTATTTGAAACTTATTATGAAAGATTGTTTTTTTTTTTATACTTTTAATAGTTTTTACGAATCATGGGTACCCTATTATTGTTTTAACAATTGCATTTAATAAATGGCTTTTGAACTTCTCTGTCTATTTAGCATTTATTTCAACATAAAGGAGTGTCGTTTTAAGTGTCATGCATGCATGTATTTTAGTAACGGCCTAACTTAAGTCCTAGGGGGTCGGGTTGTTACATCCCACCTCCCAATGTGAGCTTCAAATTGGAAGTGCCTCTCAAATATCTCATGATGCACTTGACTGCCTCCCAATGTTATTTTCTTGGATTGGACATAAAATGGCTAACAACACCAATGACGTGAGCAATATTAGGTCTAGAACATACCATGGCATACTTCAAGCTCCCAGCTGCTGAAGCATAAGGGATCTTACTCATATCTTCATTCTCTTTATCTGTAGAAGGACTCTGTTTGCTATTCAATTTGAAGTGATTGGATAAAGAATATCTGACTAGTTTCGCTTTACTCATGTTGAAATTCTTAAGCACCTTCTCCAAGTATTGCTCCTATGACATATACAACTTCTTGGAAGCCTTGTCCCGAACTATTCGAATTCCAAGAATTTTCTTTGCTAGCCCTAAATCCTTCATGGAAAAGGATTTGCTCAATTGTTTCTTCAACCTGTCAATTTTTTAAACATTCCTGCCAACAATCAAAATGTCATCAACATAAAGCAATAATACAATAAAATCATCATAAAAAAATTTCAGGACAAAAACACAATGATCAGAAGTAGTCTTTTTGTAGAATTTCTCCCCTATAACTGATCAAACTTCCTATACCACTGTTTTTGTGCCTGTTTCAACCCATAAAGACTTTTCTTCAATTTGTACACAGTATGCTCTTTGCCTTTCTACTCAAAACCCTCTGGTTGTTCCATGTCGATTTCTTTATCTAAGTCTCCATGAAGAAATGCAGTATTAACATACATCTGCTCAACCTCTAAGTCAAGACTAGCTGCCAAACCCAAGACTACATGTATAAAAAACATCTTCATAACTGGAGCAAAAGTTTCATCAAAGTCGACGCCTTTCTTTTGATTGAACCCTTTGACAACCAACCTCGCTTTGTATTGCGGATTTGAGGTATGTTCTTCCGGTTTCACTCTATAAAGCCACTTATTTTTCAGTGCAGTTTTTCCTTTAAGTAATTTCATAAGCTCAAAAGTGTGGTTTTCATGTAAAGACTTCATCTCATTTTTCATGGCATCAATCCACTCTCTTTTGTGCTCATCTTCTATGGTCTCTTCATAACTATCAGGCTCTCCACTATCAGTCAATAAAAAATATTCATTAGTTGAATCTCTTGTTGATAGACATTGATCTTTGATAGATCTCTTGAGTGAAACATTTGTAGGAAATTCTGTTTCCGACAATTGTTCCTGAACGCTGTTATCTGCCTCAACCTGTTCAAAACCCTCATCTGTATCAACAAACTGATCATTTTGAACCTCATTTTCTATCTGTATAGAAGGTTGTGTTAAAGAAACTAAACTCAAATCAATCAGATCATCATTGTGTCAGACTCTGTTTATTTGTCTTCCCAATGTCTAGTATCGTTTGGTCTTCATCAAACACAACATCTCAACATCTCAACTTCTTATGAGCTTCTTGGATCATACAATCTATAATCGAACTCATCTTGGCCATAGCCAAGAAATACTCATGGTCTAGTCTTTGCATCAAGCTTCGATCTCTCATCTTTAGGAACATATATAAAAGCTTTACAGCTAAGGACACGTAGGTGAGATAAGATATATTCTTATTTAACCATATTTTGTTCAGAACTTCTGATCCCAAAGGAACACATGGTGTGAGATTCAAAACATGTACAATTGTATTCAATGCTTCAACCCAGAACGATTGCGATAACTGTGCCCTTGAAAGCAAGCATCTCATTCTCTCAACTAGTGTTTTGTTCATTCCCTCAACTATCCCATTTAACTGAGGAGTCTCAAGAGGTGTCTTTTGATGTCGAATACTATAATTTTTGCAATACTCATCAAAAGGTCCACGATACTCACCTCCATTATCAGTCTTAATACACTTCAACTTTTTACCTGTTTCTCTCTCAACAAAGGCATGAAACCGTTTAAACACCTATAACACCTGATCTTTAGCCTTCAAGGTATAGACCCACGTTTTCCTTGAATGATCATCAATAAACGTCACAAAATATCACACACCTCTAAGTATTCTTATTTTCATAAGACCACACACATCAGAATGTACCAAGTCTAGTACATTTGGTTTCTTGAATGCTGAGATGACTTAAAAGTAACTCTAGCAGGACACCTTTTTACGGGTGCAGTCTCTATATTAGAAATGATTTTTCTTGGCTAAAATCTTCAAACCCTTCTCACTCATGTGACTGAGTATTTTATGCCAAAGTTCAACACTCGTTTCATCATTCACTGTATTTATATCACAATCAGTGATCTTAGCCTCCATATAATATAGTGAGGAATATTTCTCTCCTTTAGCTACTACCATAAAGCCTTTAGTAAGCTTTCATTTACCATTATAGAAGGTATTGCAGAAACCTTCATCATCAAGCTTACCTGTAAAAATAAAATTCATGCAAATATCAGGAATGTGTTTCACATTCTTCAAAATCAGCTTATAACTATTCTTATTCTCCAAGTGTACATCTTTGATGCCAACTGCTTTTGCTGATCCATCATTACCCATCCTAACACTACTGAAATCACTAGGTGCATAGGATGCAAAGAAATCCCTCTTTGATGTAGCATGAACTGAGGCACCACTGTCAATCACCCAACTACTCTATTATGTAGTAAGATTTATAACATCACCGTTGAATAAGATGTAAAAATCTTCGGTGGCTAGTGTAATTGTGTCTGCATCACTGTCATCGTCATTCTTCTTTTCCTTGCCTTTATCATTTTTATTGTCCCTTTTAAATTTCCGACAATGCTTCTTTATATGTCCTTTCACACGACAATAATGACACTCAACATTTTCATACCGACCACTTTTACTTTTGCTTCTGTCTTTCTCCGTCGGACCTTTACTCTTACTCCTCCCCCTTCTTTTAGTAATAAAAACATATAATTGTGAAGAAGAGTCTTGTGATTTTCTTCTCATCTCCTCGTTCAATACACTACTTTTTACTAAGTCCATACTTAGTATACCATTTTGGGTTGAGTTCGATAAGGAAGTTCTAAATGTCTCCCACAAGTTCGACAATGTACCAAGGACTCATAACTCATGTATCTCATCCTTAAACTTGATATTCATCCTAGATAACTGATTAATGATACCTTGGAATGTATTCAAGTGATCTAACATGGGTGTTCCATCTTGATACTTTAACGCCATCATTTGTTTGAACATAAACATTTTATTATTACCAGTTTTAGGGGCACATAGTGACCCAAGCTTGTTCCACATAATTCGTACATGAGTTTCTTCACCAATATGGTTTAGAAAATTTTCTTCTACCCATAGTCTCATAATCTCACACACTTTCCTATGACATAATTCCTATTCTTTATCAGTTTTATCATCAGGCTTTTCTTCAAAAAAAAAAAAAAAAAATGGAAGATGCAAATCATTCACAAATAAAATTTCTTCCATCTTTTTTTTCTAAACTTGATAATTTGACCCATTAAGTGTAACCATCTTAGCTAAACTAGTATCCATATTCAACACAAGAGAAACCCAATTAACTTAATCGACGCTTTGATACCACTCTATTGGGATAAACACCATATTTTTTGGATCATTATCCCACTCTTATGTGAATCAAATAGAATAATAATCAACTAGCAACAACAATAATAATCAAGTAAGGACACAATCAATTTTAACGGGGAAAAACTCCCTCAATGTGAAGAGTAAAAAACTATGGATTGAAGTCAAAATCTCCACTATAATGAATAATGAGTTATAACGAATTCTCCCTAGTCACAACTAGAAGCATACACAGTAAATATCTCAAGATTAATAATCTTGACAACAAATGACTACAAATTGAGAAGAATAGAATTAAATACGTCATCTCACTTAAAGTGGCAAACAATTACCCACGGTATTGACTATAGGTAGCTCCAAACGAAATCTCCACCATCCAGATTGAAGACCCTCGTGTAAAAAACATGCTGTCAAAATTTTAGCTCGATCAAACTACGGATGGATCCCCAAATGGCTAAAAAACGATATGAATGGAAGACCAATTTTTTCTAATTTTTCTTCACTGCCATTTTAAAACATTCATCAGTCTGGTGCATGTTTAATCCACCAAAAGAAATTGACTGTTGTGGTATTTAAGAAAAAAAAAAAACAGAATATGCCCTAATGGATCTTTAATATGGGTCTTTTCACTTAGGGGTTGTTTGAGGCGCTAAGTTGAGATAGGATTTCTAGAGTTCATATGTCTGTCGAGTTCATATATCTGTGAAGTTCATATGTCTTTGTTGGGGGTACAGAGTTATTTGGTTTGAGTTTATATGTCTGTGTTTGGGATGCAAAGTTGAGCTCATATGTCTGGGTATCTGATGCAGTTTTTTGAACTCTAAATAATATGCTTTTATGATTACTTTTTTTTTTTTGAAAATTTTTTATTCAATAATTCTACCCATCTTTGTTTGAATAAAATATGGATTGCAATTTTTTTCTTTTAGTTTTTAAAATTTTTCTTTCTTTCTTTTTTTCTTTTTTGGACAATGAACAACAATTAACCCATTACATTTTTTTTTTGTAGAAATATGGTTAAATAAAATGAGAAACTAAAGCGAAATCAAAACTTTTGATTCTAGCTCATTTTTCTCCATAAATTTCATTATCATTTTCTTCTTCTTTTTTTTTCTTCCTATAGTCGCTCTATATACTATGTCATGCATTTTTTTTTATTAAACCTCTCTCATCATCGTAACAACCAATGGAATGTCATCACATTTTTTCAATAGTTTCACTTTCATTTTCTCTAAATTTGGATGATCATCAGAAAACAAATCTCTATTTTTCATTAATTCTTACTGAAAAATGTTTCAGGATTTTTTTTTCATTTTATAGTTTCTTTTTATTATATGTTACATACTTTTCAACTATATACATACTTTTTGTCAAATATTTTTAACACTCATTTGATATGTGAATTCATTACGTATAAATATTACACTTAATGTAGACAAAATAATATTTTTTATATAATCAACAACCTTATAACATACTTCAACAGTCATCAGTCTTATAGCAGTCGGAAGTTGTTGTCGAAGTTGATTATCGAAGATAATTTTTGCTGAAGTTTGTAGTTGGAGGTGGTTGTCGGAGCCTGAAGCTAGTCATATGAAGGTGTATTAGAGTTGGTTGTCAAAGTTTGTCATCGAAGGTGGTTTTTTAATCCCGAAGTTGGTCGGAAAAAAGTGGTCATTAAAGTTGATCATCAAAGATGATTTTCGCTGGAGATTGTACTCGGAGGTGACTATCGGAGTCCAAAGTTAGTCACACGAAGGTGGTATTAGAGTTGGTTGTCGGAGTTTATCGTCAAAGGTGGTTATTGAAGCCTCGAGTTGGTCGTCAAAGTTGCTTGCTCAAAAGTGATCATCGAAGGTGATTTTTATAAGAGTTTATAGTCGGAGGTGGTTGTCGAAACCTACGAAGGTGATTGTCGGAGTTGGTCATCAGAGCTTGTTGTCAGAACCAATTGATCTTCGGAGTTGGTAGCATGAAGGTGGTCAGCGGAGTTGGGTCACCGGAGGTGGTTTTGGAGGCCAGAATTGGTTGTTGAAGTTGGTCACACAAAGATTGTCAGAGCTCAGAGTTGGTCATCAGAGCTGTTATCGGAGGTGGTTGTCAGAGTCTGGATTTCGTAGCCATAATTGTCATCAGAGTGGTTGTCGGAGTCCGGAGTTGGTCGTCGGAGTTGTCATTGGAGATGGTTGTCGAAGCCCAAAGTTGATCACTGAAGTTGTCATTGGAGATGATTGTCGGAGTCCAGAGTTAGTTCTTAGAGTATGACAGTGGCCGATGGGTGGAGCCATTGAAAAGATAAGAAGAATGGAGAGTTGGGGTGAGTTGGTTTGGGGGTGCTCAACTCTACGAACATTTAAAATTGTTGGGTCAAACAATGAGTTGGTATATTATACCAACTCAACTCAACTCATGTTGGTAAACTAGTGAAATAAACTTGACAATATAGTGGTTCGGTATAAACCTATATCCACTTTTAGAAGCTCATCAGAGGATTTTTATTTCATCAATAGACTCAAGATAAATCTCTTCACTCTTCTTACAATAAGACTCTCAGAACTTATTCTACCTTTTACATTCCGAGAGTTTTCCTTTTATAGAGGAGTATTGATTTCTGTTCCAGATTTTGTCATCAACCACATGAAGAGGCCTTCAATTTGTTTCAGTTATTATAACAAACGAGAACACACGAAACCCAGATGGCGAATAATCGATCCTCTGCTCCGGTGGATATACTGAATTGGTCCAAAATTTATGGTGCCTCCTCTCGAATTGATCCCTCAGAAATTGACGAGAAACAGACTTTGGTCTCTCTGTTTGCGAAGGGGTTGGAAGAACTCTCAAAGGGTGGGGTTTTTTTTTTCCAAACAAAATCAAAGTAAGGGATTTAAGTAAAGTTCGAAACACCATTTTAACGAAGACTGGTTTCTTAGAGTGATGATGCTTGAGATGATGATCATCATTTTGTTTTGCGTTTTCTTGTTTGCCTACTGCCATTGTTATGGTCTGTTGGAGCTTAATTAAAACAGAGTTTAACAAGAACTGAAAGAAGAAATGGAAAAAAGACGAAGAATTTGTGGGGATTTTTTTCCCTTTTTCCTCTCTCTTTTTGGGTATTTAAAATGGAGTGAAACTATTTCATGTTTTATGATTTTGAGTTCTTAAAGTTGGAGATACAAATGAGCTTGAAAAAGTAAGAGAGGAAGAGAGACTAAGTGAGGGAGAAGATGGAGATGGAGATGGAGATGGAAACGTAAAAAGAAATAATAATTTTAAACCAAATCTGTTAATCTTAAATGGTATATCATATTTTATAATTTTTTTAATTATTTTTGTTTACCAACTCATCTGTTTTTATTTTTAATTAGGTTGGATTGACATTTTTAAGTTTTTGTTGAAAGTATAAAGACCAAAGTTTGTTATTTCGAAGTACAAAGATTAAAATGAAATGATTATAAAAGTATAGAGACCAACCCGATGTTTTAACTTATTTAAGTACACGATAGTTATATGAAAAATTGGACAAATATATCTTCCAAAAAAATCTTCATAATTATACAATATCTAAATACAAAATCTAATTAAAAATTACAAAAAGAAATCATAATTATTTAATTTAAATTCAATAGAAGCAATTATTCACAGAAAAAATAGCTTTCAAATACTTTATCTACAAACATATATAAGTAAAACAATTAAAATACATTAAACAAATACAACAAAACATTCAATTGAAACCAACATGCAATCCATCATCCTAGACAATTATAAGGTCTAACCATGGTATTATCTTATAAATCCTAAGAGAATATTAATTATGGAAAAATCAATTCAAGAACTTAGTTAACTCAATCAATTCAAAGTCAGTAAATTACAAAAATAAATATATAAATACAGTATAAAAACAAAAAATTTGTGCACAAATACCAGCCAACCTTAATATATCCTCTCTATGATAGGAACAAATACAACGTATACAAAATTTAAAATATACTACAGTTTACAAATTTTTAAAAATTAAATGCATAGTATACAAAAATTAAAATTGAAACTAGGATAGAACATATGGTAACTCAATATATTGATCTCAAATATGTTAAATAATGAAACAATCATTCAACTAACATTTTGAAGACACGACAATGATGCAATAATATTAATAATAATATAGATTTTCTGCAACCCATAAATTAGAAGAAAAAAAAAAAGATTCAAAAACTAAAAACCCCAACCTGTGTCACAAATACCTGGGATCTGTCACCAAATGAATTATTGAGATCCAAATACTTATGGTCTGTCACCAAATCATACAATTTCTCTATAATAATCTTTCCCTATAGTTTCAATTGGCCTATTGTATGATCCAACTACTTATGTCAAATTATAATTAATTTTATAAATATGTCACCTCCTCATTTAAGTTCAACATTTACTTCTATCTAATATCAACTTAGGTTAAGGAAGCGTGTTAGGTACAATATCATACCAATGTTAGATCTTACATATAGTAGAATTAGTTTAGCTTACGAATCAAATAATACAATTAACTTGATTCGTATGTGCTCTCCATCAGATTTACACATCAACACTTTTTATATTTTTTCTACTTTGTCTATATGTTTTTTTAATAATTAATTATGAGAAGTATAAGCCACTCAAAGAAAGTGTGAAAGTAGGTATGTGTTTTTTTTAGGTAATTAGGGTTTGGATGCAAATTTTAAAATGGATGTCTTTTATTAATATTACGGTGGATCTAAGGTGCATAGCTATTCTTAATTCTAGTGGAGGTTACATTTTCTTTTGAAAATAATAAAATTGAATTCAAAATATGTTTATATTCTCCATTTATCAATTTATACCCAAAATATAGATCAGGAGTTTTTTGGAAGAGAACATAATTTTAAAATGCAACGATTTCCTAGAGTTGCACTCTTTTGAAAAACAAAAATGCCAATTTCAAAAACACCTATTTGATCATATAAAATATGCATAAGACTATAGAGAAAAAAATCTAATCTTACCATAATATAGAGAATTGTTCATATTATCTTCATTTATTTTTTTTAAAAAAATAGGAACATACTACCTTCCTCCATTGCTTTGCCTATCCTATCCTATGTTTGTAACTTCCAAACATAATCTTTCTATTTTTGGGACCCTGTAAGGCTATAACTTTCCATTTTACTAAAATTAGCATACTTTTATTTACATTTTCAATTTATTAGGGGTGAATTTGCAAGAGGCCTATGGATGTATCCAAGTCCAAAGGGCCATTTCAAGACTAATAATTAAAGGGTTACGAGAGAAATAATAAATTTTAACTTTTAAAAAATAATTAAAAAAATAATTTTTATTTTGTAAAAATGAGAAAAAAAATTAAAAAATAATAAATTTTAAATAGCAAAAGTCCAAAGTACCCCCAAATTTGCAAATAAGATGTTTCAATCCTTATTGAGAAAGAATTGTAAGTACACTTTAATTAAATGATGGATGGAAGGTTGTTGATAACATTTATACTTTACCAATTCTATATTACCTATACTATTATGTAGTATAATTAGTAAGACTGATCGAACTATAGAAAAGCGTTGAGATTAGTTAAACCAAACCCATTTTTAACTAAAATGGTAAATGGGAGGGGGTTGTGTGTGAATTTGAGAATTGAAAGATAAACGGGCTAAGAAAAATAGTTGTTTCTTTAAAATTGTAAAATGACAAAACGTGTCTAGTTAACATAAGTGGAAAACCCCAATTCATATTTATGGTCCTAGAATATCACTAAATCAATCTTTTGATCACATGGTCTATTTAAGCAGAAACACCAACATTAAGCGTCCTAAGTTATTAATTAAGATCTGCATCCTAATTAAACTATGAGTTAATTAAGAACGAAATGCATTCAAAGATTAATAAACACATGCATTAGGTTCCAGAGCCAAATCATGACGATTAACCAATCACTGATTTTTTTATCTCTAAGTCATTCAAGTCAATTACATGATATTTTCGATAACGCCTGACGAAAGAGCATGCACCCTGACCCTTGCTACTTTAGCAATTAATACAAGCAACATTTATGAATTACAAGTTAATTTCTAGCGATAAGCATGCTTAACGATTTGGGTTTTCAGTCTTAGTCATTCAACTTACTAAAGAATTCAAGCAAAGATAGAAATATATATATTTAGTTCAACTCTCACATAAACAGAAAGTGGGTTCATCCAAATCTATAATTAAACAAAGACTAATCAATCGAGGCTCGCCAACATCGAGCTACATTACAAATTAAAGGAAACAACCTAAAACTAAGAAATAGATAAGAAGGTGAAGAACAAAGAAAAAGGCCCATAACTTGGAATGGACGCAAAGATAACGGTAACGATAATAGTAAATGTGACAAAATTTATAATTCTAAGTAAAAACATGATCAAGATCAATTCAATTACATTTGCGAAAGTGGGTCATTACAATTGATCTATCAATGAGATTTCAATATAATTATACAAATTTTTGTCATGAATTGGTAAACGTGGTCTTAGTGTGAGCTCCCGACCTCTCTAAACCTTATCATAAATCACATTAACCCCATACTACCTTTTCATGAAATTTATGACATTATATGGACGACATAGTAAGAGGAGAGATTAAGAACAATGAAGTAGTTAATGGACACTTAATTGAGAGTTGATTATGGTTGTTTGTAATCTAATTGATCTTGCTAGTAAAGTCAAGTAATTAAGAAACAAACACTATATTCTATGTTTAAAAACGAAATTAGAATATATATATAAAGATACAACCAAATCTAAAAATAAGGAGAATGGGTGAAAATGAGATAAATCTATCCTTCATGTTCAAAATAAAATTCTATCAAAGATAATGATAAAAATAATTTATAAACCGTTTACAAGAAAATGATTAGAAAGATATTGATAAAAAAAGGAAAAAAAAAAAGAATTGGTATGGTATAGTTAGCATTAATAGAAAAAAAATAGAGATTTATGCAAAGTAATATGATATGAGATTTCAAAATTTAAATCAAAATTTGAAGATAGAAGATTCTTTAAATATGAATTTGAAGGATTTTCAATCTAAAGACTAAAATTAATGCCAAAATATCTTCATGAAAAAAGGAATTCTATCCACGCTTAATTTCTTAAAGTAAATCGAAACAACTAAATTGTGTATTTGATGAATTAATTATAATATAAATAATAAAGTTGTTAGACTAATTACAGTATAATTAAAGAAGTTGTTAAAGGCATTTTTGGATGAAGCAAATATACACGTGCATCTCATGCATTTTGCTATAATTCAAAACAATTCTGGATTTTACTATTTTTCTACGTAAAAGTGTAATTAGTTCTATAGGATTGAATTTTCCCTAATTAAACTAGAAAGAAAAAGACGCAGGAGAAATCTCTCTATGGTTTCAATCGGACTATCGTATGGCTTAAATACTTATGTCAAATGAGAATTAGTTGTATGAATATATATCACCTCTTTATTTATGTTCAACATTTACTTCGATCTAATACGACTTAAGCATTAGAAGGCATGTTGGGTACGGTATCGTACTAATGCTAGATCTTACATATAACAGGACTAGTTTGGATTACGAACCAAACAATGCAATTAACTTGACTTGTATGTACTCTCGATGGTATTTACACACCAACACTTTTTATATATCTCTGTTTTTTTTTTTCCTGAATGATTAATTATGAGAAGTATAAACCAACGTGAAATTCGATGTGTTTTTTTTAAGGTAGTTATTAGGGTTTGGATGCAAATTTTAAAATGGTATAGAAATAGTTGACCAAAGGTGGGGATGCCTTTTTATTAATATTATGGTGGATTTAAGGTGCATATCTATTCTAAATTCTAGTGGGTTACATTTTCTTTTGACAATAATAAAATTGAATTCAAAAAATGTTTATATTCTCCATCTTTCATTTTACACCCAAAATATAGATCAAGGGTTTTTGGAAGAGAACATAATTTTAAAATGCAACGATTTCCTAGAGTAGTAGTACTCTTTTTAAAAACAAAATTGCCAATTTCAAAAACACCTATTTGATCCAATAAAATATGCATAAGAAATTCAAGTCCTACCATAATAGGGAGACTTGTCTATACTACCTTCATTCTTTGTACAAAATAAATTAATATATTATTTAATGACGTGTCAAATTATGAGTAGAAGTAGTAGGTATTATAATAGTACTAGAAAAGTTTCCAACTACCAACTAAATTTAGAGAAAACAAAAAAAAAAATTAATAATTTAGAGACAATATATAAGAGAATAAAAAGCTCCATTTAGCATTGGATTTCATCTTGATTTTGACATTAATTTTTACATGAACACAACCATCCAATTAACTCCATATATATAATTGGACTAAATTAAAAGTTGAAGAAGAGAAGGGGAATTAGAAAAAGGAACAAGGTTTTCATTGATTTGTTCATCTTCCTCCTCTTCTTCAATAGTCTCCAAACAAGGAGAGTGGGAAGCTTTAATGGAAGAAACAAGAGGAGATGGTGCTTTCTCAATCAAAATCTTCAAAACTTTTACCTTCTCATCTGCCATAGCTATGTAATATAATCAAGATGGGAAATACTCACACAACTAATTAGCATACTTATAGAGAGACAATTTGAGAGAGATATGGAAAGTGTGTGGTAAACTACTTGGAGAGCACCACCAAGAATTGGTCATTTTGGCCTAAAATCCTTTTTGGCTTATTTGTAACGATTGATATGGTAAACAAATTATAATGACCCACTACTTATGTATAAAATACATTATTATTTATTGATGTGGACTACTATGAGAGTTTTAGTAATGGATACGGATGACCTAAAACTTGTGCTCAAATGAGGTTTTGACTGTCTTTTTAAAATCAAGTTTTTCTCAACCTTTCATGACAATGTCAACAAACTTTTGTCTATTTTTTTTCTCTTTTTCCTCTCACTCTATCTAACGTTATTTTCCTCTTCTTATGTCTCTCACTATCCCTTTCTCATGCTCTATCTGTTTGTGGATTTGTTGAGCGTTGCACGTCAAAGCGTTGTTTGCACTAGTTATCGTCGTAACTCACTTCTTTCTCGTTTCTTTTGTAGTTGATTATTCACTATATTGGTTGTCATTGATCACTTTTCGAAGGTGAAAAACGTGGTTTCCAAAGGAAATATGTCATGGGGAGAGGGGCAAAGACGTGAGAGGTAGAGGGGAAGAGCTATTGTGAACAACGAGATGGAGGAGAGGAGAAATCGAAAGGGAAGAGAGAAGGAGAGGAAGAAAGAAGTTTAAGAAAAGTTTAAACAAATAATAGAAAACTTATTTTTGAAAAATCATATTCAAATGTTGATCTAGTATGTGAAAATATTCCATACTTTTTTGTGTACCCACATGACAAAGTCGTTGTCCTCATTAAATATATGCCAACAAGAGCGTAGCTCAACTGACATAATATTCATATTATCAACCTCGTGGTTTGAGGTTTGATTCCCCCACTCTGCACTTTAATTACAATATCTATTTAAAAAAAAATCAAATTTAACAATTTATTCATGATCCACGCAACTTTGCCATATTTTTTACTTCAAAAATATTTGTAGCCCTAATAGGCTAAGGAGTTAATAATTTAATTCATTGTTAACCCATCCCACTAGAGATGAGTGATGTGATCATCGTTGTCATTAAATTTTAGTATGAATTGCAAATAAGATTTTACCTTTAAATTTTTTTCAATTTTTATATCAATAAAATATGAGTGTACATGATAAATTTGGTCAAAGAAAAATATGCCAAAAGCTTAAAGAAAAGTTAAAAAATAATAATAATAATAATAATGTAATTTTAGTAATTTTATTATTTAAGGGCAGTTTTTGGAATTTTAGAATTCAAATATGAATGCGTGAATTTAATTTTTTTACCTTACAAATTTGTTCCATTTAGAAATTAATGACTGGTTTTATTTTACAGGCAGTTAATAAAATAAAATGGCTTTTTAAGTTTTAAGTTTTATTATTTTTATTTTTATTATTATTATTTTTTTATAAAAACAAAATTTTCTTCTTCTTCCAAACTGTGCGCACCCCCCCCCCCCGAGAAAACCCTAACCGCCGCCCACGTCTGCCAGATCTGAGGCCACCAGCTTTCGTCTCATCATCGAATCAGCCGCCGCAGCCGTTCACGTAAGCTCTAGACGACGTTGCGCCGTCACGCCTGAAGGTTTCGGTCGACGGCCGGTCGTGTCGCACGCCACAGATCTGCCAAGCCGCGCGCCGATCTCCCTTCTCCGTTCGCCGTGTCGTTGCCGAGCCAGTCGCCTTCTGTCAGTTTCGTCCGCGCCACTCTTCTCCAACAAGCCGACGCTGCCGGATCTCTTCAGCCCAGACCACCTCCCTCGGACGTCTTCGGCACCTTCTCGTTGGATTTTGTTTTGATTTTGCCCGAATCCTTGATTTTGGGTAAGGTTTCGGTGATTTCTTGAATTTGTTTTGGTTATCCATTGGGTATGAGTTTAAATTATTTGTTTTATGATAATTTTGGAGGTTGGTTTTGGGTATTTTATGGAGATTTTGGAGCCAAATCTTGGAAGTAACTGTTGATCAAGTTTGCTTTGGGTTCTAGTTCACACTCTTTATTTTATCATCAATTGCTTGCTTGGAGAACGATATATTTAGATTTAATTTTGAGATAAGTAATCTTACCATTGGAACCACCCTTGTACCAATAAATTTATGATTTACGTTGAGGGTTGTAAGACTAGTTATAAGGATAATTTTGATTGTTCTAAGATTGAATGAACTCTTTAGAAAAGATATATGAGCAATATGTCGCATGTTAATGAGCATGATTTAGAATTTTATGAGATATATTAAAAGAACGATTGAGCATGACCCTAAATTATGAGTTAAGTGACACTATTAGTTGGAACTTTTGTTGATGTATATATTTATGTGATTTATTATGAAAGTGTGTTTGTTGCTATCCTAATTTGCTCTAGGAGTGTATTGTGTAAAATAAGTTGGAGAAATAAGTTCTAAGTATAAGTGATGCGTTTATGCTTCGATGTGTTTAAGTAAATGTAACGCGTTGGGGCATCAGGTATTTGCAACAGAACGCACACAACTCCTTCTAATGACGTTCAAGTTTTCCTAAACTAGACCTAAGTATAAATCTAATTTAGGTTAACCTTGGTAGGGGTCTGTCCTAAATAAATGTGAGAAATGTGTTATTTACACTAAATTGTTATGCCTGTGCAAGAGATGCAAAAGAGTTGAGTGGTGAATGATGGATCATACGAAAATGGAATTTAAGGTAAGTGGATGTGTCGGTCTAAGATGAGTGTAAACAACTAGGATGTGATATGGATGAAATGGAATGATTTGTTTATCTTTTGTTTATGCGTTAGACTTCATTCAACATTTCTTAACGCGAATGACATACAAAGCCTATTTCTAGGATGCATGCGTCTAACATAAAATGCAATAGATACCAGTGAGTCTATCTCTAGCTGTACTTGGTGTTCTACTTAATGCAGCTTAGTTATTCTTTCGAACAATCTAAGTTAAAAGATGTTTTTACCAATTTGTCAAATTGACTTGAGCTTTAGAATGAAATTATGCATAAAGTATTAATGCATTCAACATAAACAAGAAATAAACAATGGCAAGTATGATGGATCAAACATATGAATTTTATAAAGAAACAGAGTTTTTACAAAAGCAATATTTAATCAAATGGAATGAAGTGATAAATGAGAAGGAAACTGAGTCAAGCCAAAGAATACAATCTCTTGTATTTCTTTGGCTCAATCTCGTTGTGTACAATCACTTGTTTAGGACTTGGATGGAGTATCTTTCTCAAAAGTAGCTTTCTTCGCTCCCTGACCGGCGGTGGTGGTGGTTCTCAACCCTTCTGATCGAACTAAAACTAACTACAGTATACAGAGAGTAAGGATCTTGATAGAGGGACTTCATCTATTTATAGGCGTTGGTCACGTTGGTCAGCATTAAAGTCCATGCCCTGATTAGCAGCCTGACTCTCTGAAGCTTCATCTATTTATAGGCGTTGGTCACGTTGGTCAGCATTAAAGTCCATGCCCTGATTAGCAGCCTGACTCTCGGAAGCTTTTTAGACACCACCTGCTGCGTGGAAGCTTTTCAGACGCCGCCTGCTGCAGGTGCCCATACTTGCAAGTGGTGATGTGACACAATCAGCCTGGAGCAATGAATCTACATTGAACTCCCTCCGACACATGGCCCATGTGTTGGAGCTTTTCCTACGGCACTTGTCTAATGCGTTAGCGTTAATCCTTGCGTTGAAATCCTGCAATACAGTGTGTTAGTGCCACGATATTTAGTAACAAAACTTCTTTTGTATGAGTTTGCTAGTGTTTGAAAAATCCATGCGTTTCGTCTAAAAAAAGAAAATTTATCATTAAAAACCTTAGTTGTTCCAACTTAAGAGCAAAAATAACTTGTATTTCTACAAGTTATCACCATTCCAAATTTGAACAATGCTTATCCTCAAGCATTCCAAAATAATTCTTTGTTATCTCCATTGTCTTAAGTGTGCAGAGTTCCCCTCTCATCATATTCTGTCATAAGCTTAAGATAAGAGTGTGGAAAATATAGTCAGATTGACTCTTTTCTAAAAGGATTAATGTTTAGATTCAGGTGCAACAGACCTTTTATCACAACTCCTTTCATTTCTCAAAACATTCTCGTTTTTTCTAAACCAGCAATGCGTTAGATGCATTTTTTAAGATAAATGCTGGATAAAAAGAAAAAAAAACAATTATGAATTTTTACTTTAGCCATGCGTTGTTCCAGGTATCTCCCTTTCGTTTTGGCTTGCCTCTACGGATGTCATGAGAGCATCCAACTACGGGTGAGAACCCTTCAGAACTAAACTCATATCTAATATTCATGCGGTTCAAGATATAATTTCTCCAGACTAGATAGAGGAGTTATATGGGACGCATTGGTCTAGGAGACTTAACTTCGTTTTGGCTTGCCCCCACGGGTGTCGAGCATCCAACTACGGCTAAGTGCCTGTTCCAACTAAACTCATGCCATTTTAAGGTTTTTTTTTTTTTTTAAGTAATGACAAAGGAGTCGCATTTAATATTTTTCTTATTTTGTCCCCTTTTCCTTATGATGTATTCGTTTGACACGTCTTAACTCGGATTTCTCTCATCCCCAAATTTGGAGATGAACTACTCATCCCAAATTTGGAGATGAGCTAAATCCTCATTGCTAAAAGAGAAACAAAATTTCAAAAAGGCTTTGAGAGTCTGAAAGGAGTTTAAGACTTAAAACTTGCACGCGTTAGAAGGTAAACATAACCTTTTTAGAGAAGTTCAGGCCTTGTTGATTTTCCTAATGCCTACTCTATACTTATAGATTTCATATAGTTGATATCATTGAGGTCAGGCAGAGCACAAGACTTAGAAAATATCTAAAGAACAAAAATCAAGTATGCCAAGGTCAAACGCAAGGAACAAAATAATAAGAATTTCTCATTCATTTTCATAAATCCATATGAAGTAAACAAACAAGTCAAGCAGATACAAAAGAACAATTAAATCAAAATACAAAAATAACCGAACACCCCAAAAATCTATTGTGTTGGCGCATCATCTCTGCGTTCTTCCTCGGGGTCTTCATCAATGAAACGCAAGAGGTTTCTAAGATGGGCAGGTAGTGGAGGCAGAGCAAACATTCCAACCAAAACCTGGTTGATGTATTGCGTTGTGTAAACAAATTGGTCTTGTTTCCGTCTTGTTTTCTGCCTTAGATAATCCTTTAGAACCCGATTCTGTTGCTGAAGAGCTTCGATAGATGCGACCAGTGGTTTGAGTTGATCACCGATAAAAGTTTTCAACTCTTCTAAGTCTGCTCTGCATTGAGGTGGTGTTAGTTCGTCATTTCTTCCAACTAAGTCTTCAAAATTTGTTACATTGCTTGACCCTAGCCCAGTTGGCTCAAAATTTATTAGAGGAGGCACAAAGTTGGGAATTGGACTTGGTTGGGGCGAAGGAGGGGAATAAGGGATGTTCTTGATCTATATGAGTTGGTTCTTAGTGCGTTTGATCAGGACTCCCTTCTGGCGGGACCAATGGTGAGTCATGGAAAGTAAGATTGAGGGGTGGTTGTGCTTCTTCAACCGGAAGTTCAAGCTCAGCTTCATGTTCTTCGTGTTCTGAAGCTTCATCGTCGTGTTCAACAATCTGGACGCATCTTCTTTTGGGGGCGCATTTGGATGATCGAGGCTTGGTTGCCACTTCCTTGGCAGATAAGGCAGGTTGATGCGGTGAACCGTGAAGTAAACGCCTTACTAACTTTATGTCTATCAAACCATCGATATCTTCATGATCATCCCCCAGAGGGATGCCCCTGCATTCACATAGTGCACAGATCAGCCATGGAAAGTAGAGTTGCCTTCGTGGCTTAGTCTTGATGGCTTTGATTTGATCCCTTATAATTCTTCTAACGTCCAAAGGGGATGCACTGCATGATGCAATAGGTAGCCAGGACGCGTTCCTTTGATAATGTCTCATCATGCGTTGTAGGCATGATGCTCCGTTTGATCAAGTAATACCATAAATTCGCGTCTGGAGTTAAATTCCTTGAATCTAACATTTTTTTCTCATTTCTCAATGTTTGCCATTTGCTTCCAGGTTTGCTACCGTCCTTAACGCATCTTCTAATTGTCTTGGCGTTGGCTACTCTAAGATGCAATTTCCTTCCACGTCCGAATTACTGTCAATGTTGAACACTTCGTTTATTTTGTCTGCTGAGAAGCACATTAACACCCCATCAACAAAAGTTGTGTTCTTCTCCATATCAAACTCACTATTGTAGAACATGCGGATGAGGTTGGGCCAGATACGAGTGTGACCAACGCAGAACTGATTCCACCCCAATGCGTTTATTTGTCTCAGTTATGTAAATTTGCAGTGGGTGGCATTCAGGAAAGAAGCCCTTTTCTACGAGTATGTCACTAAATTGACGCTTTCTTCCTGAGGTCTTTTTAGGTAACGCGTCGGTTACCTTGCGTTTTCCTGCCGCATGCTCTTTTGCTTCCCTTGCCAGTTCTCTTAGTTCATTCTCCAATTCCCTTTGGAGATCCGTCTTCCTTCGCCCTTGCCTTACGGGCTGGTAGTTTTCCAATTCCTACTCTAGTGCGTCGTGCCTTGAGTTGTTTTCATGCGTTGCACCCTCAGGTCCGGATGCAGATTGCTCATCTTCTTCTTTCTCCAATATCAATCTTCTTTTTCTTGTTACTCTTTTTTATTTTAAAGGCCCTTCATTTGTGTCGGATGGGTGTGGTTGAGACGCGTCAGGGCCAACTCTCCCTTCTCTGTTTTCTTCTTCCCTTTCTTCTTCTTCTAATTCCTCTTCAAGCATCATGGCATATCGCTCTACTTCGTCTAACTTGAATGATGCATTAGATGGGTCTGAACGCATCACCTGCTCTTCCTCTTGGCTTTGATTGAGGGATGCCAAGATCGCACCGAAAACCTCTTGCTCGTCCAGTCGAGCCAATTATGCCAACTCTTCAAGATTGCGCTCTAACGCAGGACTGTCAGAGGGTGGTATGGGTGGAGTAAATGGAGGGGTGCCTACTGAGGTATGAGGCGTCCCAGGGGAATATATGAGGATGGACGAACGAGATGGTTGGCTTGACGCATCTGATTCCACTGGATAAATGGTGGCCAAGGGCTTGATAGAAAGTGGGGATGGTGGACGTACAACTGGTGACGGTGCGTTGTGGACGTAGACTAGGAGTGGATTATGCGTTGCACCCACCATCGTGATGTTAGGGATGACTGATGGTGGGGCAGGCTTGGTGTAGGGTTTGGAGGCGGCCGTAGATGACGGATGCGTCCTTGGTTTTGCAGGTGTCTTGGCCTTTGGCTTAGGGGTAGTTTTGGGTTTTGGCTGAGGGGTCTTGGCCGGAGGGGTGACAATGGCTTTGGAGGCTTTGGAAGGGAGTTTCATGGTGGCTAAGGAAGGTTTCGAAACAGGCGGCCGCTGGGAAGAGGTGGCTCCGCCGTGTGTGGGTTTGGTTTGGGTGAGGGTTTTGGTGTTTTTCTAGGGCTTGGGGGAGGTGAAATCGAAACAGAGGACGATGAAAAAGAGCTTACCGGTGAGTCGTTCCCAAAGCTCACGGTCTAGTTCTGGCTATCTGAGGCAGACGACATCGTGGCCGGAGAAGCTCGAGCAGATTGGAAGCGAGGGAGATGGAGAGGTTTTTTTTTTCTTTCTTTAGTTTCAAAAAGCTCAAGAGTAAAAATGAAGAAGAAGAGGGCTTTGAATCGTTGGGTTATTTTATAGGCTGAGAGAGAAAGTTAGTGGCTGACGTTAGGCGACGCCTGACGTCTGCAATAAATGTAAAGCTGAAGGGATGTCTCGGTTATCTAAATACTCTAGTGTTTTTGTGTTCTCGAGACGCGTCCTTTCAACTGGGCCATGTGTTAGACTTGCGTCTAACGCGTCCTTATTCCTAACTTGTTTATACACTTTTTAAAGAAACACAAACAAGTTTCCAATTTTTATGAAAGCAAAAATAAAGAACAATCTTAAAACAGTCAAACAAATAAATTAACAAACTCAAACGCATCGTAAAATACAGAATGCAAAAAGATAAGGATAGAGGATGCGTCCTTGGAATATATGGCGATGCAAACGCATGGATACTTCGACACGAGCCTCAATTGGCTTCGCGTAGTGCGAGAGATGACTTTTGGCGTTCCAGTCCATCTTCAAAGTAAGGCTTCACTCTTTTGCCGTTTACTTTAAATGCGTCGGTGCCATCTTCTCGCGTTATTTCCACAGCTCCATATGGAAAGATTGTCTTAATGATAAAAGGTCCTGACCACCTGGGTTTTAGGTTTCCTAGAAACAAACGCAAACGTGAATTGAACAATAAAACTTTCTGGTCAACAACAAGTTCTTTCTTACTGATGTGTTGGTCATGTCAACACTTTGTCTTTTCCTTGTACAGCTTATTATTCTCGTACGCATTCAATCGCCACTCCTCGAGCTCGTTGAGCTGAAGTTTGCATTAAGCACCCATGCGTCCAAGTTCATGTTTAACTTCTTAACTGCCCAAAACGCCTTGTACTCCAACTCTAAAGGTAAATGACAGGCTTTTTCAAATACAAGAGAGTATGGAGACATACCTTAGGAGTTTTGTAAGCAGTCTTGTAGGCCCAGAGTGCTTCATCCAGCCTCTGTGCCCAATCCTTCCGCGTTGCATTAACAACTTTCTTTAGGATAGACTTGATTTCTCGATTTGATACTTCCGCTTGACCATTGCTTTGTGGGTGGTAAGCAGTGGCGATCTTGTGCCTGACGTTATATTTTGCAAGTAATTTGAAAATGATGTGATTAATGAAGTGCGTACCTTTGTCGCTTATCAAGGCTCTTGGCGTTCCATAGCATGTAAAGATGTTTCTGGTAAGAAACTTAGATACAATGGACTCATCATTCCTAGCACAGGCTACTGCTTCTACCCACTTAGATACATAATCTACTACAAGCAGGATGTACTGTTGGCCATAGGACAGGGGAAAAGGTCCCATAAAATCTATGCCCCAAACATCAAATAGCTCAACTTCGAGAATATTGTTCAAGGGCATTACGTCCCTTAAAGAAATATTCCCGATGCGTTGACAGGGTCACATTTTCGAACAAACTCCCTCGCGTCTTTAAAGAAGGTGGGCCAAAAGTATCCGATTTGAAGGACCTTCGCTGCGATTCTTTGCCCACCGAAATGCCCTCCGTAAGGAAAGTCATGACACTCGGCTAAAATGTGTTGTGTCTCCTCCTCCGGAACGCATCGGCGCATTATGGAGTTAGGGCCTTGTTTATATAGAAATGGTTCATCCCAAAAATAAAACTTGTTGTCATGAATTAACCGTTTCTTTTGCTGAGAGCTGAAGTTCCCAGGGAATTTCTTAGTGGTTAAATAATTGACTATGTCCGCATACCAAGGTTCCCTGCCTTCCACTCTAAACAGGCTTTCATGAGGAAATGCGTCCTTGATTTCACTTTCTTGGGCTTGCATTTCATGATTCTCTAGCCTGGACAGGTGGTCAGCCACCTGATTTTCTATTCCCTTTCTGTCCTGGATATCAATATCAAACTCCTGTAGCAGCAGCACCCATCTTATCAACCTTAGCTTCGCGTCCTTTTTGCTCATCAGGAATTTTATGACTGAGTGGTCGGTGTATATGGTTGTTGATGCACCAACTAAGTAAGATCGAAACTTTTCAATGCCAAACACTACAGCCAACATTTCTTTTTCAGTAGTGATGTAGTGTTCCTGAGAGTCATTTAGTGTTTTGGATGCTATGAGATGGGGTATATCAAATTACCTTTCTTCTGCCCTAACAATGTTTCTATTGCCACATCACTTGCGTCGCACATGAGAATAAAGCACTGCGTCCAATCTGGTGCTATCAGTACTAGGGTTGTCGTGAATGCATACTTCAAGGTTTCAAACGCGTCAATGCAGTCTTCATTAAAGTCATAGGGTCGGTTCGCCTCTAGTAATGCGCTCAAAGGTCGCGCAATCTGAGAGAATCCTCTAACCAACCATCTATAGAAGTCGGCATGCCCTAGAAAACTTCGTAAAGTTTTAACATTTGATGGTGGTGGAAGTTTTGCTATGACATCTATTTTGGCTTCATCTACTTCCAAGCCAACCTTAGATACTTTGTGACCTAAGACAATTCCTTCAGTCACCATGAAGTGATTTCTCCCAATTTAGCACCAAGTTTGTTTCCTCACATCGAGCAAAGACGGCCTCCAAATTATCTAGGCATGACTGGAATGAGTCTCCAAAGACTGAAAAATCGTCCATGAAGACTGGTCTTTTCTAGGAAGTCAAAGAAGATAGCCATCATACATCTTTGAAATGTCCCAGGTGCGTTACATAGCCCAAAGGGCATGCGTCTGAATGCAAATGTTCCAAAGAGACAAGTAAACGTAGTCTTCTCCTAATCTTCCGGATCTATCAGAATCTGGTTGTAACCAGAGTATCCATCGAGAAAGCAATAAAATTCTTGCCTGCAAGTCTGTCAAACATTTGATCGATGAAAGGAAGGGGGAAGTGGTCTTTCTTAGTTGTTGCTTTGAGTTTCCTGTAATCCATACAGATGCATCAGCCATGACAGTCCTCGAGGGTATGAGTTCATTGTTGCTGTTGACTATCACGGTCGTTCCCCCGTTTTTTGGGAACGCATTGGACTGCACTTACCGAGCTACTGTCGAATATAGGATAAATAACTCCCGCGTCCAATCATTTTAGAATTTCTTTCTTAACCACTTCTTTCATTACGGGGTTCAACCTCCTTTGAGGCTCGATTGACCCCGACTTCCCTTCTTTCAACCTAATCTTATGCATGCAAAAAAATGGACTAATGCCACGGATATCCGCAAGCGTCCAGCCTATTGCACGCTTGTGCTTCTTCAGCATCTGCAAGAGAGATTGCTCATTAGGCTCTGTAAGATTTGCAGAAATGATCACAGGTAAAGTGTTGTTGTTTCCAAGGAACACATATTTCAAGTGTCCAAGTAAATGTTTTAACTCGAGTTTTGGTGGTTCTTCAAGTGATGGACGCATTGGTTTTGTCCGCCGCTCACTCAGACTTGGCGGCTCTGATTCTTTCAGGTTCTCCTCCAACGCGAGGACCTCACACATATGAGTCTCTTCTTCAGGCAACTCAATATTGTTTAGTTGACAATCTTCACTATCTGGGAACTTTAATGCGTTGAGCACATTAAACTTCACCTCCTCATTGTCCACGCGCATAGTTAATTCGCCTTTATGCACGTCAATTAAAACTTTCCTAGTAGCTAAAAATAGGTGTCCAAGGATAATTAGTACCTCCCTATCTGCTTCATAGTCCAAGATAATAATGTCTGCTGGGAATATGAGATTGCCAACCTTCACCAGAACGTCTTCAATCTTCCCTTTTGGGTACTTAATTGTTCTGTCAGCGAGCTGAAGAGTAACAGAAATAGGTTGTGCTTCGCCAATCCCCAATTTCTTAAAAATTGAAAGTGGCATAAGATTAATGTTGGCTTCTAGATCCACAACGCATGACCCACATCCAATCCTCCTATTGAACAAGGAATTGTAAAGCTCCCAAGGTCCTTCTACTTCTTTGGTAGACTGTTGCTTACTAACGCGTTGCACTCCTGCATTAGCGCTATTACTTTCCTCTCACTGACTCTTCTCTTCTTCGTCAAGATGTCCTTAAAAAATTTGACATATGTTGGCATCTGCTCCAAAGCCTCTATCAGTGGAATGTTGATATGCAGCTACTTTAGGAGCTCAAGAAAGCGCTTGAATTGTTGTTCATCATTCTTCTTCATCAGACGCCAAGGGAATGATGCATTCAAAGTCACCTCAGGCTTTCCCGTGTTAGACATACTTGGTTCTGAATGGCTCGTAGTCTCGGGCGTTCTTTCTTCTTAATCCATTGAACGTGTGATGCGTTCTTTCAAAGGAATGCTATTTCTTAGATTCATTCTTCTTTCTTCAAGAGATTTTCCACTTCGCAGCGTCACCGCGTGACATTACTCCTTCCCATTATTATTCCCAAGTGTTTCAGTATTGCTAGGTAGAACTCCAAGCTACCTATTTTTCAACTCGCTCACTATCTGCCCTACCTGAATTTCCAGGTTTTTGATAGATGACGCCTAACTTTTCAGCAACGCTTCATTCTGGGCTATGTACTCCTTCAATAGGTTCTCAAGCGGAGATCCTGAGCTCGACGCTTGTTCTCCTTTATAAAGGGTTGTTGATGTTACTGATGCGTTTGTTGAAATGCAGGCGGCGGTCCATTCCTTTGCTGATGGTTCGCCCCCGGGTGGTGCTCCTAATGATTTCCTTCTATCCAAGAAAAATTCTGATGGTTTCTCCATCTAGAGTTATATGTATTAGAAAATGGGTTGTTTTTTAAGAAGCATACTGACTGAGGGTTTTGTGGACATTCAGCATAGAAGTGAGGATCTCCACAGCCCACACAGCTAACCATGGGCTGCCCAAACGCCTCTATTTGATTCACCTTCTGCTGATTTGATGCATTTCTCAGCATTATGTTCTGTAGAAGGCTGGTCATCGTAGCCACTTGAGCAGAAAGTGTGGCTATTGTGTTGGAATCGATAGAATTAATGTTCTGAGATCTCTTCTTCCTATCAGCTCTTTCATCATACATATCATCCACCCATTCCATATTGTGTTTAGCAATGCGGTTTAGTATCTCTTTAGCCTCAGTGTAAGATTTGTCCATGAGTTCACCGTTACGTCTGCTGCCATCTACGATGCTCTATTCAGTCCTCCATAGAATGTCTCCGTTTGGATAGTTAGAGGCAGTCCATGGTTCGGGCAATTCTTGACCAAGCCCTTAAAACGCTCCCATGTGGCGCTTAAAGTCTCTGCATCTTCTTGTTCAAAGTTCATAATCTCTCGACGCCTCCTCGCGTTGGTGGTAGGTGGGAAGTATTTTTGCATAAATTTTTCCACCAACTTCTCCCAAGTGGTGATTTCACCAGGCTCCAGTGAGCTCACCCATTGTTTTGCGTCATCACGCAAAGAATAGGGAAACAAGGACAGCCTGATAGCCTCTAGGGTGATTCCAGGAATCACAAATGAATTACACATTTCCAGGAAACGCTTCATGTGGGTGTGAGGATCTTCACCACGACCACCCCCAAATTGTCAACCAGACTAGAGCATTTGGAGCATAATAGATTTCATCTCAAACCTGGTTCCATTCGGCATTGGGTATATAATTCCTGGAGAGAAATCATACAATATAGGGGACGCATACTCCCTCATGGGACGCGTGCTGCTATTTGCCATCATGATTGGATTCTGTGCAGCATGAGCAAGTTGCTGATTTTCCTGTTCTTCTACCATTGCTTGTTGCCTGTTCTGTTATCTGAGAAATTGTTGCCTCAACCTTCGACGATGGTTAGATCGGTTCCTACGTCGGAAGGTCCTTTCAATTTTAGGGTCGTATCTGAATTTAGGAGTGCTCTCCCTACTCATAAACGTTCACAAGCTTAGGCGTAGCTTGTAATACTCCCTCGACCAAAGTGTTCCTACAACAAATACAAACAAAATTTCTAGTTAGTTTTGTTTCTAAATCCCTGGCAATGGCGTCAAAAACTTGTTCATTGCTATCGCGATTTGCTCTAGGAGTGAATTGTGTAAAATAAGTTGAAGAAATAAGTTCTAAGTATAAGTGATGCGTTTATTCTTCGATGTGTTTAAGTAAATGTAACGCGTTGGGGCGTCAGGTATTTGCAGCAGAACGCACACAACTTCTTCTAATGACGTTCAAGTTTTCTTAAACTAGACCCAAGTATAAATCTAATTTAGGTTCCTGGTAAGTCCAGGGTCGAACTCGGAGATTCAGTTAACCAAACGCAGAACTTGCGTTGATGAGTGGTGAATGATGGATCATGCGAAAATGGAATTTAAAGTAAGTGGACGCATCGGTCTAAGATGAGTGTACACAACTAAGATGTGATATGGATGAAATGGAATGATTTGCTTATCGTTTGTTTATGCGTCAGACTTCATTCAACATTTCTTAAAGCGAATGACATACAAAGCCTATCTCTAGGATGCATGCGTCTAACACAAAATGCAATAGACACCAGTGAGTCTATCTCTAGCTGTACTAGGCGTCCTACTTAATGCAGCTTAATTATTCTTTCGAACAATCTAAGTTAAAAGATGCTTTTACTAATTTGTCAAATTGACTTGAGCTTTAGAATGAAATAATGCATAAAGTATTAATGCATTCAACATAAACAAGAAATAAACAATGGAAAGTATGATGGATCAAACATATGAATTTTATAAAGAAACAAAGTCTTTACAAAAGCAATATTTAATCAAATGGAAGAAGTGATAAATGAGAAAAAGGAAACTGAGTCAAGCCAAAGAATACAATCTCTTGTATTCCTTTGGCTCAATCTCGTTGTGTACAATCACTTGTTTAGGACTTGGATGGAGTATCTTTCTCAAGAGTAGCTTCCTCCACTCCCTGACCAGCGTGGTGGTGGTTCTCAACCCTTCTGATTGTCTAGCACCACAACACAGCCTCTACAGAACTAAAACTATAACTACAATATACAGAGAGTAAGGATCTTGATAATTTTCGAACTGTTTTACTCTGGAGGGACTTCATCTATTTATAGGCGTTAGTCATGTCCACTTAGTGAATGAGCAGCATTAAAGTCCATGTCCTGGTCAACATTAAAGTCCATGCCCTGATTAGCCGTCTGACTCTCGGAAGCTTTTCAGACGCTGCCTGCTGCGTGGAAGCTTTTCAGACGCCGCGACACAATCAGCCTGGAGCAATGAATCTTCTCTACATTGAACTCCCTCCGACGCATGGCCCATGCGTTAGAGCTTTTCCTGCAGCACTTGTCTAATGCGTTAACGTTAATCCTTGCATTGAAATCCTGCAATACAGTGTGTTAGTGTCGCGATATTTAGTAACAAAACTTCTTTTGTATGAGTTTGCTAGTGTTTGAATAAATCCATGCGTTTCATCTAGAAATGAGGAGAATTTATCATTAAAAACCTTAGTTGTTCCAACTTAAGAGCAAAAATAACTTGTATTTCTACCAGTTATCAATGAGTAAGTTATATGATGTATTATAAAATTTCAAATGTTTGATTGTTTACATGAGTTAGTGCATGAAAGTGATGTACTAGAGTGGATCCATTAATACTAGATTAATAACGTATGTTGAGGTTAATTAACATGACCTTGATTAAGAGATTTTAGAGGATTCATAATTATGTGAATGTTATATGTAATATGAAGTTAGATGCAATCTCTTCTCCTTTCCAAACTATGTGACTGCATGAGAGTGATGCACATCCAAGACTAGTACATGAAGGGCTGGTGTGTATGAAAGTGATACATACCTAGAGGGTACTGGGGTGTACTAAGAGAGGGACACGCTCAGTGGGTTATGTGTATACGAAAGAGGTGTATGCATAACCATGTGTACGAAAGAGGTACGTATCCCTACATTTATAGAGAGGATCTGGGGTGTACGAAAAAGGTACATACTCAGTGAGTCATGTGTATACGAAAGAGGTGTATACATAACCAGATGTACGAAAGAGGTACATACTCAGTGGGTTAGGTGTATACTTAACCAGGTGTACGAAAGAGGTACACATTCAATGGGTTATGTGTATACGAAAAAGGTGTATACGTAACCATGTATATGAAAGAGGTACACATTAAGTGGGTTATGTGTATACGAAAGAGGTATATGCATAATCATGCGTACGTAAGAGATTGTGTTTCCTTCGGGATTCACCAGAGGTTGTGGGTCCTACGGGACTTACTAGAGGTAGTGGGCATATTTAGCTACAGTAGGATAGCAATCAGTTTTTCATATATGTATGAGTCCCAGGAGGAATAGGACAGTTTATATGTTCCACCAGAGGTTGGCATCTAGAGAACATAGATACCTAACCTGACCCCAGTAGTGGGGTTACTTACTGAGTATAAAAATACTCACCCTTTCTCATGTTTATGTTTCAGGTAAAAGTAGGGATGCACTGGCGAGTGACAAGCAGAATCCGTAATCGAGCCACTGGGACCAGTTTTATGCTTCTGCTCATGATGTTTAGATTTCTTTAATGTTTTTCCACTTTTAGTCTTTATGTTTGAAACTTACTAATTAATATTTGTTTCCAAACTTTTACGGTTTTCTAAATTCATTAAATTTCTAATTATGATTTATGGGTACCCTGTTATTTGACTTTTATTTAGTTTTAATGAAAATATTTTATTTGACTTTATTTATTTAGCATTTATTTCGCTATGAAAATGCATCATTTTAAATTCTATGCATGCATGTGTATAGTAACGGCCTAGCTCGAGTTCTAGGGAGTCAGGTTGTTACACCAACATACCCCAATTCTCCCTTCTTTCAATGTTCAACGGTTCCACCCACCGGTCACTGGCACACTCTGGGAACCAACTCCAGACTTTTATAACCACCTCTGATGACAACTCTGACGATCAACTCCGGGCTCTAACAACCACCTCCAATGACAGCTCCACCGACCAACTCCAGGCTCCGACAACCACCTCTGACGACAATTTTGATGACCACATTTGTGCAACCAACTCTAATGACCAATTTCGAGCTTCAACAACCATCTCTAATGACAACTCCGATAACTTTAATGAGCACCTTCATGCGATCAACTCTGGCGACCAATTTCAGGCTTTGGCAACCACCTTCGACAACAAACTTTGATGACCCACTTCGACAACCACCTCCAACTACAAACTCCAATGACCAACTCCAACAACTATCTTCGACTACAAACTCCAACGATCAATTCCGACAACCACCTTCTTAGGCTCGGACAACCACCTTCGACTACAAACTCTAACAAAAATCACCTTTGATGATCAACTTCGATGACCACCTTTGAGCGAGCAACTCTGACGACTAATTTCAAGCTTCAACAACCACCTTCCACGATAAACTCTAGCAACCAACTCCAATACTACCTTCATGCAACCACTTCAAGCAATAACAACCACCTCCGACACACACTCTAGCGAAAATCATCTTTGATGATCAACTTCGACGACCACCTTCGTGAGACCAACTCTGAGCTTCGAAAATCACCTCCAACGACAAACTTCGATTACCAACTCCAATACCACCTTCATGCAACAAACTTTAGGCTCCGAAAACCACATCCGACTACAAACTCCAATAAAAATCATCTTTGATAATCAACTTCGACAACCACTTTCAACTATTATAAGATCAATGACTGTTAAAGTATGCTGTAAGGTTGTTGATTATATATTAATAGTATCTTGTATACATTAAGTGCATTATTTATTCGTAGAAATTTGTAAAATATATTTTTATTTAATTGAATTCACATATCAAATGAGTGTTAAGAATATTTGGCAAAGTATGTATGTAGCTAAAAAGTATGTAACATATAATAAAAAATAAACCATAAAATTGAGTTTTTTTTTTTTTTTTGGGAACATTTTCTAGTAAGACTTAGTGAAAAGTTGAGGTTTGTTCTATGATGATCCTCCAAATTTGGAGGAATTTAAAATGAAATTGTTGAAGAAAATGTGGTGGCATTCAATTAGTTGCTAAGATGATGAAGAGATTCAATTAGAAAAAATTATGGCACAAAAAAATACAGAGCAACAACAGGAAAAGGAAGAAAAGGAAGAAGATGATGATGAAATTCAAGGGAAAAAAAATAGGAATCAAAACTTTTGCTTTCTCTCTTTAGTTTTTCATTTTATTTAACAATATTTCTACAAGAAATATAATGGGTTAATTGTTGTTCATTACCCTAAAAAAAACTTTAAATTTTTTTAAAAAAAATTACAATCTATTTTTTATTCAAACAAATATGAGTACAATTATTGAATAAAAAAAATTCAGAAAAAAAATGATAATCATAAAAGCAGATTATTTAGAATTTAAAAAACTGTACCAGATACCCCAGACATATGAACTAACTCTGCATTCCAAACATGACATATAAACTTAGAGAAAATCAGGGCAGATTTAGTATGGGCCCAGGGGCTCTTTGTATGATATATATATATATATATATATAAGACTAGCATAACATCAAAATTACTAGCTAGCCTAGTAGTAAATTTGTGTTCTAGCCCTTTCTAAACCTAGGTTCAAACCTCGTTCATTACGTTTAAGTAAAGCCCCCCATCAACAAAATTTGGCTAGCTCTCCAAATTACAAATTCCAAATTACAAATTAGATTCAAATACGTAAAAAATTGAAAATTTATCAAATTTAACTAAATTGAGTTGTTGCTTGAAAAAAAGTCAAACATAACTCATTCAAATTGAGAAAACTACAAATTTAACTTTCATACATAATTTGAAAGTTTCTAAACAATGAATTTAATCTACCCAAGTAAATTTATTTTATGTTTCAAATCTTCACTAAACTTTCACTTTCGTTCACTATATATATCCAACAATCTCCCACATGAAAGATGTTGGGATTAGTGTCCTAATTCTTCTGGATCTCGTAGTTTGTAATTTATACACATTGTTACAAATAAAATAAAAGTTATTTTATTTTGGCATTTACTCATATCCAATAAACAAAGCTCCAGGGTTATTGTATGTAAACTTAAGCATGTATATTAGATATACAAGTGGATCATGCCTTAAGTGATAACCTAAATAGGTCTGTAGTATAAGGATTAAGGTGGGATACCTGATCCTAGTGACATTACGATACGGCCCGCTTTATAGGGGTTTGCAAGTATTGTGAATTACTACAGATGGTAGATCCTGACCATTCATGTGGAGACATGCAAACGGAGGTGTCTCATACAATGAGTTTGTATAAAACCGAACCACGAGATGACTAGTCTCTGTATATAACGCCATTGATACTGGAGACTTACATCTCACCTAAACGACCATAGATGATGACCTCAATCCTAAGTGTTTTGAGAAGTCCTACCTTTGAGGGCGGTCCTTTGATTAGTATAGGTGAGAGTGGCCAGATTTCCAAATCAACATGACTACATTTTTTGGGACTTGTCTGATTTGGGAGCTATGAACACAGTTACACAAAATGAAATTCACTCCTTCCCCGAAGCAGGGGTAAGTAGATAGATTGCTCCCTTAAGGGCTGATTTTGGGTCTTGAACATAGTGGCCACAGCTTCTCTTTAGAAGAAAGAACTCAGTCATAGTAGGACTATGACTTATGTTCATTAGAGAGATCAGTGGTACTTAAAGAGTTAGATGTAACTACAGGAGCATAACAGTTATTGGCCCAACTGTACTTAGGAGCGATCTGTGAAGGGTTATCGCACTGTTGATTGGTTGATATGGACACATAATATATCTGTAGTAAGGAAAGTTCAGCTGTCGGTCTTTAGTGGAGTACTTGGCAATTAACGGATGGTGGATCCCATGACTAAAGTGTTTAGTCAGTTATTCATGTACCGTTGGAGTTTCGAGCTACAGGTCCATAAGGTCCCCTTGGTAGCTCAATGGATTCAAGTTGAGAATCAGTTCTTAGTGTTGGTTTGAAATGTTCAAATTTACAAGAGGTAATTCGATTATGTATGATATGATCGATATGATGTATTAGATACATCAAGTGGAGGATTAATATAAATGAGATTTACATTAAGTACCATGAAATAGAAAAAGAGTTATGGTTTATATGTTTCATGAGATGAAATATTAAAACTATAGGTTATAAATATACTATGGTAAGTTGGTTATCATATATATTTATAATAATATTAATTATTGGATAATTATCTCTTTTTCTCTATTAACCAATTGAGTGGGAGGTTATTGGTAGTTTCATGGTAACCATGAGATAAAAGAAAAAATATTTTCCTAAATTTAGTAGTTGTTGAATTGAGATTTTCCATTCTCGGGAAAGACTCACGGTGGTTGTCAAGTGAATTGGATTCAATAAATGATAGCTAAAGAGAGACCATACAATCATGGAGTGACACTACACGATAGTCACTCAGCTGGCCGATCGCTAACGATTGCGGAGCTTTTGCTAAACGATCGCGGAGCTTCTTCTAAACGATTGGACATCGTCTATACGATAGACTTGTCATCTCCCACTTGCTCAATTGTTTACATAATTGTTCTTCCTTCGGTCTCGTCCTCTAACCAAGTCCACACAGAGCCTACACTTCTGGATTCTCACACCAAGAATACCAAGGTAGCCATTGTGATGGTGTCGTACTCAACTCGACATAGTTCAAGGTTTTTTAAGGTCGTTTACTGTGTTCGTGGTCTTGGAGTTCGTTGTGTTCATGATTGCTGTGATTGTGCTGTTTTAGCGGTCGTAGTGTTCGAGCGTTCAGGTTTGCAGTCTTGCTGATTGTTCGAGCATTCGTGATCGAGGGTGTTTGAAGATAGTCTTCAAAGGTATGTTAATTCTATCCCTTAATCTTATGTAAAGCATGTTGTAATTTCGTTTTATGCATTACCTGTATGTTTCCGTTTCTTAAATGTAATTATTAATGTTCAAATACAAATGAAATTTGGAACGATCATTCCACTGCTCATGCAAATCCTCATGTCCGATTTCCTTCAGAAGAAAGTGAGAAAAACCAAACAAAATCGTAGGGAGGAAACAGATAAGCTATGCACCAGGAGAGGTGTCTTCTTGACTTGAACCTTCCTTAGTGAATATCCATCGAATTTACTGAAAAATAGTGAGACTATGCTCTGGAACTATCCTTCTCATTGGTGAATTTAGACAACAGATATCACACATAACTCGTCTTGTATCTTTGAGTTCTCTATGTTTGTGTCCATTTTGGTCCTGGATAAAATCATGAATTCATGAGAACTTTAAAGAACATAAGCCATGTGAAAAATTCTCATAAAAGCGACCCCATTTCTACTCTCATATAGGTAATATTGATTAAGAGCATCTTGTCACTACTCCTCTTGTAAAACAAGATATCATTATAACCTTAACATCAATAGATCACACACTCTAGAATATCATAGAAATAGGAAGAAACTATAAGTTTCTTAATGTGTCAATTATGAATTATCCAACTAGTTTGCCTATTGAATCTAGATCTTAGGATCTTCAGTTAACTAGGTTAGGTTACCACTAGATAACTCATTTCATAGCCTTTGGCCCCATTTCCCTCGATGTATATGTGACTTGCTCTCTTGACAATCCTTTCGTCAAATGATCTGCAATATTCTCTTTTGACTTCACATAATCAATAAAATTTATTCCATTAAAGGTCAATTGCCTTATCGAATTATGCATGCGTCTAATATGTTGTGATTTGCCATTTTAGCCATTATTCTTGGCTTTCATAGAAGCCACTAAATTGTCACAATAAATAATATTACACTTATAGGCTTTGGCCAAAATGGAATATCTTCAAGAAAAATTCGGAGACATTCAGCTTCTTCTCCTGTTTTATCAAGAGTTATAAACTCTGATTCCATAATAGAATGTGTTATACACGTCTATTTTGAGGAATTCCATGATACAGCTGCTCTAGCTAAGGTAAAAATATACCCACTGATTGATTTAATCTCCATGCTATTAGAAATCCAATTAGGATCACTAAATCTTTCTAGTACATGTGGATACCTCGTATAATGCAATCCATAGTCTAGAGTGTACTTCAAGTACCTTAGAACTCTGATTAACGCATTCCAATGATCATGCCCAATATTGCTAAAGTATCTTGTTAGCCTTCCTATTGAATAGGCAATATCAGGTCTTGTACAATTTATTATGTACATTAAGCGATCAATAGCTTTAGAATATTCTAGATAAGACACACTTTCATCATTATTTATCTTCAAATTACAATTTGGATCAAATGGAATAACAGCCAACTTACTCTCAAAATGATCAAATTTTCTCAATACTTTCTCTATATAATGAGATTGAGAAAGTATGTATCCACTTGGATTTCTTGTTATTTGAATTCCAAGGATAACATCAGTAAGACCAAGGTCTTTCATGTCAAAGTTTGATCTCAACATCCTTTTAGTGGAATCAATAACATTTCTATTTGTGTCCATTATTAATATATCATCTATATACAAGCAAATAATGACATACTCTTTATTTATAGACACATTTATCACATTCATTTATCTTAAATCCATTTGATAACATAGTGTGATCAAACTTTTCATGTCATTGTTTAGGTGCTTGTGTCAATCCAGAAAGAGACTTAACAAGTTTACAAACTTTGTCTTCAAGTCCTTTAACAACAAAACCTTCAAGTTGTTCCATATAAATTTCTTCAACTAAAATATCCATTTAAAAAGAGAGTTTTTACATCCATTTGGTGAATTTTAAAATTTTGTAAAGTTGCTATTGCAATAAACATCCTTATAGATGTAATTCTCATCATTGGAGAATAGATATTGAAGAAATCTAGCCCTTCTTTTTGGTGAAATCTTTTAGCTACCAACCGGGCTTTGTGTTTATCAATAGTGTCGTCAACCTTTAGCTTTCTCTTAAAAATCGATTTACTCCCAATTGGTTTACTTCCAGGAGTAAATCAACCAATACCCATATATTGTTCTATAAAACGGATTCTAGCTCACTATTGATAGCTTCCTTCCAATAAAGTGTTGGGTTTTATGTCCTAAAACTCATAGATAGTAAATGTAAATAATTAATTGTCATCTATAAAGAGTTATCAATGTTATTTCAATAAATGTTATTGATTATGTTGTATTCTAGTTTGTCTTAATAACCCTAAATCCAATTACTAACATCCAAGGTTGTCTTATGAGTCTTGAACTATATGTGGAGACATACAGGGATCAATGCTCAAGATACAACCTAAAAAAGGGTCTATAGTATAGGGATAAAGTTGGGTACCTTATCTTGGTGAGACTATGGATACGACCCACTTTGTATTTGATACAAACGCAATGATTCAACATGTTCGTGTAAGTGGCATGAGAGTGGAGGTATTTTATGCAATGAGTTTGCATAAAATTGGACCGCGAAATAGTAATTACTAGATGTAACACTATTGACTATTTAGGTTTTTATTTCAATAGAATGACCTAGGCTACTTAGTCTTAATCTTGAGTTTATTATAAACTTCTGTTTACGAGGGATTGCCCTTTGATTTGCATGGGTGAGAGTGGCCAGTTTTTCGACTCAATAAGCCTACCATTTTTGGGACAAGACCGAGTAGGGAGCTGAGAATATAATAATACAAGATGGAATTCACTCTTTCCCAACTTTATGGTAAGTAAATGAGTGTTTTCTTAAGTGGTGTCTCTGAGACTTGAACAAATGGCCATACCCTCTCACTAGCCCGAGAGAGGTTTCTGTTTAATGGTTGGACCATAAACAGGTTGTTCATTAGAGAGTACTAGTACTAGGTTATAGGGTAACCTAGGGGTAAAATGGTAATTTTACCCAGTTGGTGTTACGAACACTCGTGAAGGACTAACTTGCTATTATTGGTCTATATTCGTGGACACAGAAACATATTTGCAGTGAGAAAAATGCAGCTGTGGGTCTTTAGTATAGTGTACCTGCAGTTAACGAATATTAATTAATTGGTTAATGAGTTTAACCAGTTAATCTCACATCGTTGAATCTCACATCGTTGGAACTTCTAATCTGTAAGTCCACCAGGTTCACTTGTTAGTTTACTAAAGGATATTGATGAGGAATGATTTAAATTGTTTAGATCAATTGAAGAAATTGTATATTAATGTGATTAATATATAATTAATTACAAATGTGATTTATAATTCAAATTATGTTAAAGAGGAATGTTTGAATGAGATTCAAATATTTAATTCATGTGAATTAGATTAATGAAGATTTAATTAATTATAATGTTAGAGAGGTGGAAGCATATAAACATGTGATGTTTATATTTTAATTAATTAACTATATATTAAATTAGATTTAATATATGGTTATTTAATTAATGTACCAATTAATTAAATAAGGGTACATTAATTAAATAAGGGGTTATCTAATTAATTGGCATCAGGGGTGAAAAGAGAAATACTTGGAGAAGGGGTAAACCCTTCTCCATATAAATTCATCTTATTATCCCATTTGCGGCAAGCATTACTTTGTGCAAAATTATACCTTAGCCTCCAAAATAATTCCTCTCTACACTCTTTCTACAATCTCTCTACCTCTTCCTCTTCCAAGTGTTGGAGACCACTCATCCAACTCTTGGAATCCTAAAAAAATAACAAGATTATTCTTGTGGTAGTGTCATTGATCATTCAGAAGACATTCGTGTAAAGAACAAGAGGAATTTCGAGAAGTTTGAGAATCTACGAAAGAATCATTCATCCCTTTGTTTCTCCTTTATAATGCATGCTTATTATGTTGTTTATTCTCTTCTACTCTGTTTTAATATGTTGTCTTTTGTTTCTTTAAAATGGAAAAATCGAATGTAAGGCATTCTCACGCTTCCACTCAGGATTTGATCCCTTCATAAGGTGCATTAGGCGATGATACAGCTTCTTGAAAAGTTTGAGGCTCATTTTCTATCATATAAGTTATGAAATCAGGTCCAAAAAGAAGTAGCTTTCTTAGCTCTTTTGCTTCTTCTAGGTTCAGACTTAGTATTCTGATCGTTTGGGCCCTTCAAAGAGTTAGCCTCATTAATTCTTTTGGTACCAATAGTTTTATGTCCTTCCTCCTTTAAAGAAAAAATATTCTCAAAGAATTCAACTTCAATAGATTCCATTATGGTATTATTATTGTCAGATATTTTTTATTTAATCACTATGAATCTATAAACATCACTATGCATTGCATAGCCTATAAAAGCATAATCAATTGTCTTAGGTCCAAGTTTGGTCCTTTTTGGTAAAGGAAGTTGTATCTTTGCCAAACACCTCCATACTTTCAGCATTTTATATGAAGGTAACTTTCCATTCCACACTTCATAAGGTGACTTATTAGTCTTTTTATTTGGAATTCTATTTAGTATAAAATTTGTTGTCAACAAAGTTTCTCCCCACAAATTATGAGGTAAACCTGAAATATTTAACATGCAATTAACCATGTCCTTTAAAGTCTAGTTCTTTCTTTTAGGTACACCATTTTGTTGTGATGTATAAGGTGTTGTAGTTTGATGGATTATATCATTAACTTCACAAAATTCATAAAGTGATGATGATTCATATTCACCACCTCTATCTGATCTGATTACCTTTCTTCTCAAATTGATTTTCAACTTCTACCTTATATATTTTAAAAACATTAAAGGTTTCGTCTTTACTATGTAATAAATATACATAACAATAGTTACTACAATCATCAATGGATGTGACAAAATATCTCTTACCACCTCGTGTGGGAGTACTTTTTATGTCACATACATCACTGTGGATTAAATTAAATAACTCATTACTTCTTTTCATAGATGAAAATGTAAACCCCTGCACTTGTTTTACCAGTTAATTAAGTTTAAGCTTCCTTAATATATTAAAGACATGTCTTAATATTAATGCAAGAGTAAGCTAAGTATTTGCAGTGAATGATGCATTTAAAGTGTTGAGAGAAGGAAAATTTTCTAAGTGTTACGAGCTTATGCATTCGAGTTATAAGCATAGTTAATGAATGGGAAGTTTAAGAAGTTTAGACAATGGCAAGCTAGAAAAGGGGCAAGAATATATGTTGTGTGGAATGTTGAACTCTCAATGAAATAGGAAGAAGTTAACATCTAGAGAAAGTAGAGGATTCCATACGATTGGAGCTATGAGGCATCATGCGACCAGTTCTAATGAACAATGCGGTATGAGGGAAGTATGCGACCAACTTTGTCTACCAATGTTGAGGCTAAGTTGGCAAATGAGGCAGCAGAGGATCATGCGTTGAAGGTTGCTTAGGGGTTATGAAGATGCGTAGAAGTATGCGCCAACTAGGAAAAAGCTTAAGTGGTCGCAAGGCCATGCGATGAAGTTAAGCTGAGGAGTTCGGCTCAATTGACGGGTAAGCAAGCCAAGTGGCAGATATGCAAGCGTCAAAGGGAAGATAAATATGCCAGGTGGCATTAAATTAAGCAATTTTTTCATGCAAGCCCAAGTATTTTTAGGCATAACAAAGAAGGAGATTGTTTTGCCAAATATTTTCTAACGCCTAAGTAAAAGAATAATGTTGCCATTTGAAGATTTTGAAAGTTGAAGAAGTATCGACAAGCTAAAGGAAAATTGGAGGAATTTTTTATCAACTCAAAGTGAGTAATGCTCAATTTCTAAGGTAAGTGAAAGTTAAGATGTTTATGAGCAATTTCAGTGAAGGGAGTTTAGCTAAATGAGCACTGGGATTAAGTTATAAAATCTAAAAGATTGAAAATTTGAATGATGTTGTGGATGAATAAGTAAATAGCTGCATACGAAGAACAAGCAATAGCTGCATACGAAGAACAAGCAAGTAGCTGACCAAGTGATGTTATGCAGTAATGCATATGGGCATAGTCAGTTTACAACAAAGGCGTTTGGGTATGTCGCATAGTAGACGTCCATCGCATAGGCTAAGAAGGTCTTTGCAGCGCTTATTCGAACACCTTGAAGAAGGATTTCCAAATATCAGCCAATTTATAGGGTAAGAGGGCTAAAAATAGCTTATGCGATGGAGTTAAATTGTGCGTTAAGCTCATAAGGGAGCTAATTATGCTAACCAAGGGACCTTTCCTTTTTAGGACATACGCAAATAGGAGAGGCATACAAACCCATTGACAATGTCAAGTTTTTATAAATGATTTTCAGGGCATAGTCAGTTTAATACGCTATTTTTATATCCTGATTTTCTCGAGGCATGCTGTAAATATGTGTTGATCGCATGATCCATATTTTAAAGAAGTTATTTATGAATTTAGCATGCGTTTACAGTAAGCCTATGCCATGTTTTCGAAGGAACTCTTTAGGGAGAGAACCTTGAGCAGAAGTGGATCGACCAAATTCCATTTTTCATTGAATAAAAATTTTACAGTAAACAAGAAACAAGATATGCATTTAATTATAAATTACAGCATGCTAATGAAAAGGTTTCAGAAATCTCACCTTGAAAGACCTTTTCTTCATGATTTCCCTCGAAAAATTTCGAACACCTTGAAGACTTTCTTTAAGAATAACCTCGAACAAGAATGAACACTACCACAAATGTTTCCTCGATATTCTCAGTGTGAAGACCCAGGAGTGGTGGGCTCTGGCTATTTTGGTTATGAGGGAATTTTATGGAGGAATGATTGAGAATTTTCTCCAAAAAAAACTCAAACACACAGAACTCTTCTGTTATTTTTCTCTGTCTCAAAGTTGTTCAACTTAGCCAAGAGGAAAAAGAAAGATTTCTTTTCTATATGCCAAATATAACTACCAACCACTTACGTGGGTGGAGAGAAACGAAGGGGAAGGGAGTTGTAACTCCCTCCCTTATTATTAAAATAATAATATGATAACTAACTATATTATATATATATATATATTAAATTATATGTTATATCAAATATAACATATAACTTATAGTTTTAATATTGTATCACATATAATATAAGTTATAGTTTCTTTTCTCTTTTATATGACATTTAATATAAATTTTATTTATATTAAATTTAACAACTATGAATCCAATTCATAGAAACTATATTTGAATTCAAATATTTATTTCCTCCCATTAAGATATAATGTATCAAATACATTATGACAATTATATCACATATAATTTAAACAACTTAATTATATCATATATAATTAAATCCCTCTATTAATTTGAACAATTCAAATTAATCCAAAAATTGATTCTCAATTAATCCTATTGAACTACCAAGGGGACCTCATGAACCTAGAGCTTGAAGCTCTAGATACATGAATAATTAATTAAACTCTTTAATTACATTATTCACTATCCGTTAATTGTCAAGCACTCCACTAAAGACCACAGTTGCACTCTTCGCACTACAAATATATTTCTGTGTCCATTGAATATAACCAATCAATAGTACGATGACCCTACACAAATTGCTCGTAAGTACAGCTAGACCAAATTACCGTTTTGTCCCTATAGTTACATCTAACTCCTTAAGTACCATTGATCCCTCTAATGAACAATAGATCATAGTCTAACTATGACTAAACCCATCTCGGGCCAGGAGAAGGTGTGGCGTCACATTGTTCAAAATCTGAAATTAGCCCTTAAGGGAGCAATTTATCTACTTACCCCTGCCTCGGGGAAGGAGTGAATTCCATCTTGTATAGCTGTGTTCCCAGCTCCTCAATCAGACGAATCCCCAAAATGGTAGACTTGTTGAGTCGGCAATCTGGCCACTCTCACCCATACAAATCAAAGGACCGCCCTCATAGGCATGAGTTCACAACTCACTCAGGATTCAGGTCATGTTACCTATGGTCATCCTGGTGAAATGTAAGTCTCTATTATGAACGACGTTATATAATGAGACTAAACATTTCGTGGTCCGGTATTATACAAACTCCTTTGTATAGAATATCCTCGCCCACATGTCTATACATGAATGATCAAGATCAGATCATTTGTAGTACTTTACAACAATTGTAACACCTACAAAGCGGGTCATACTCGTAGTTTCACAAAGATAAGGTACCCAACCTTATCCATCTACTACAGACCATATAGGTTATCACTTAAACATGATTCACCTGTATGTCTCTATATACATGTTTAAGTTACAAAGATAACCTTGGATGTTAGTTTATTGGTTTGTGGTTAATGCAACTAAAATATCATATATTTTATAGACTTTGAACAAAATATCATATATTTCACTAAATACACAATGAGTTTGTTCAATAATATTTACAAACTACAGGATCCTACGAGATTTAGGACATCAACCCCAACAATTACGGCACAAGAAGTCTGCATGCATCCATGCTTACTTTGCAACTTCTGTTTTAGGAGTTACAGCTTCTGGCGGGGTAATTGGGCAATCTTCCTTCAAGATTCAGTGTGGTGAGATAGAAGATCATCTTCTGTTGCTATCTCTTCAAATTGTCTCCCTTGAACTTCTCTGGTTTTTCAACATGAGGTTTGACAATAGGCAATCCAATGATGATAGAAGTAGCAACATTGGTGGAGAAGTTTGCAGCCATCAGTTCAAATATAATAGTTGTCCTCCAGTTGTTGGGGGAAAATGGTATATATAGAACTGAGTACAATAGCAAATTGGTAATACCTCAATTACTAGAAAAAATACACTCAAGGTATAATATTCAAACTCAAACGAAAGTCAGATAGTATAACAAGGCTTAGATATGAAAATAACCAAAGACTTCAAAGAACTTCAAAACCTTTGAAGACTCAAAATGCAGTCAAGGCACACTTCTGGTAAGCGTTTCCTGAAGACAATTATTCGCTCTGCAGGGGTTGCAAGAAGACTACAACAATCGTCTCAACAGGATACAATGACTAACTCCAGTAGAACTGCAACCTCAACCTACTCGAATCTGTTTGAACTTTTGGATACTTGCTTTCAATTCAACTCAAGAACAAAATAAAAAAACAAAGAAAGGGGAGAACTCTTCAATTTGGAATGGGATACTACAAATGAAGAACCAAGTTACTATTTATAGGGCTAGCAACTTGGTAACTCTCCAAATTACAAATTAAAATCAAATAAATACAAAAATTGAAACATTTGTCCAATTTAACTCAATTGAGTTGTTGCTTGATAAAAATCAAACACAACTAATTCAAGTTAAAAAAAACTACAAATTTAACTTTCATTTATATTAAATTTGTACATGAAACATCATTTTAATTTGAAGTTTCAATTTAATTTGAAAGTTTCTAAACAATGAGGTTAATCTACACAATTAAATTCATTTTATGTTTCAAATCTTCACCAAACTTTTATTTTCTTTCACTATATATATCCAGCACTCATATCTCAACTCAACGCCCCAAATAAATAGATCCAAGGCTGAGCGAATGCACATTCTTAGTTGGGCCCAAGTCCAGGACCAAACACCCACACATGGCTGTTCAGATCCGATTCAGTTTGAAGGGGAAAAAATGAATAATTGTAATAAGTAATACTTTTAAGGCTAATAATAAAGTATATAACAAAAAAAAATTTAAAAATTACAAATATAGCAAAATCTACTAGCGATAAACTCTATCGCTAATAAACTTTGAGAATTGGATCTAAATTTAACTATATCTACAAATTCTTTTGCATTGTACTATATCTGCTAATACTTTTAGTATAATTGCTATATTCACAATTGCCTATGTCCCTAAATCAATCTTGCCAAATAAGTAGAAGTAGAATAACATTATGATTCCAAATAAAAGGTAACATTGCTACATCCTTTTACAATATTGTTTTACTCGAGCATCAAAGCCTGAACCATTCAAACCTCGGTCAGGTTTATGCAAACAAGTACAAAGCATATAAAATCATGTATAATTTTTAAACAAGTTGATCAACATAGGAGTAAAATTTAGTGTATGGGCGTAAAGTGTGTATCTTTTGGAACTTCAGAGAAATATATATATATGCACATACAAAATAGGTAGCAGCACATTCCATATGATGAGCTAATTAATGAACTATATTTGCCCCATGAATCCCAATGGAAAATTGTGTGTGATTACTCAACTTATACAAGTGAAATATTCAAAGATCATGAAGTTGAATAAACAGAAACTTGGGGAGAGTGAGATAGAAATACAATATAGGACCCTTGTTTGAACTCATGATCAATAATGTCTTCAACTTGATCCTCTTCAGAAATAGTCTCCAACTCAGGAGATAGAGATGTCTTAATTGGGACAATCAACAAAGCTGGTGCTTTCTCAACCCAACAACTCAATTTTTCAACTTTCTTTTCCATGAATAACTAATTCAAACAATGTCAGAAATTATGAAAAATATGCCTTACTATCACTATATATGATAGGTGGAAATTTCTGTGGTGGTTATGAAGCTTTTGCCTTTTGTGAAATGGCCTGCAATAATGGAGGCTTGTTTTAATAAAGAGCCATGTGAAGAATACACAAGAAGATGTTTAACTTATGTTCTAATACTTGAACATTGTCAGCCAATTTTTAAAAACGGGTAATGATTAGGTGCAGCCTCCTCTATTCCTTATACACTAAAAATGAAATTAAAAAAATCATTTTTCAAAGAAAAATAATACATGACATATGGTTATTAGCTGTATCTTGAGGGTAACGAAGTTAACAAACTGCAGCTAAGTTTTTTTTTTTTCTTCCTATGGAAATTTTTCTATTAATTAAATGACCATTCAACTAATGGGAGCACTACTCACGTCCTCATGGTTTTTTTTTTAAATAATAATTATCACTGTTATTTAAATAATCAAATTTATTGGAGGATGAAAAATGCAATAATCATTTTTGTGCGTGGGAGGGGACATGGTTGCATTATTAGCAGATGGCCTTAGTTAATTTATGGATTTGTCACTTCATATATTAATGGCCATCAAAAACAAAACTTTGGTTAATTAAAGTGCTGAAAAATGTGCATAAAGCTAGGTTGTGTAACCTTCCACATGTTTAAGAATTAAGGGGATTGTTTTAAATAGTCTTAAGCTATAAATCATTGTTCACTGAATTTATACAACTTTTTTTATATACATGAAACATTTTTTTAGTTAATCTACAAATTTATTAGTAATTCACCGTAATTCTTCTCTTGAGAATGAAGGTTCAAATTTTCATAATTCATTTGACAATATTCTTCATATTATTTCATAAATTTTATTCTTTAAAAAATTGGATTTAAATATTGAAAATACTCTCCATCAAATGTGCCTTAAATGAAAGCTAACAACCATGCGATCGTATCAATTTTTTTTTATAACGTGAGCATATATTTTAAATGTTGATTATTCATGTAAACTTATTGAAAAATAAGAACGATATAATAATCAACATTATAATATTATTATTGTGAGAAATATCTTAAACTCACGTATAAGTACGATATTTCTATTGGTAAGACCTTATCAAGTAATATAGGGGAAAAAAAATCAATTAAGAGACCAATAAATGACCTTATCTAAGTAGTCCATATCATATAATTGTATGAATGTGGACAAGCTAATGTTCTAACAATTCTTTGTAATCATTGTTAAATGTATAGCTTTAAAAGACGAATGTTATTATTGAAAAGAATGAATTATTATACTCAATAGGTTTTTTTTTTTTTCCCTATTCAGTTCAATGAATGTAGGGTAGAAAATCGAATTACAAACTTTTGAAATGATAATTAGTATTAGTTTTAATCACTGAAACTATAATATTTAGATTGACAATTGTATGACTAAAGATGAAATATCTGTCGATATATTCGTAAATTGAAAGGTTTGATATCAATATTAAATATCATGCATATCTCCAACAGCTTTTATACATGCTCGTAAAACATAAAAAAAAATGTCTTCTATTTCATTCAATATGAATATGACTACTAACAACAATATTCATAACTTAGTTTTGGTGTAAGAACAACTTAATTATTAATCTAAATAAATTTTATGACTTACAGAAACATCGATATTTTATTGATATATTTGTCAATATATCTGTAAAATTAAAATCTTGATATTGATATCGACATCACGTCACATAATACTTAAATGGTTTTGATTGAATCCACTTGTAAAATAAGAATAAGCAAAACAACAAGAAAAAACATACTATCATCCTCTACGAACTTTAATTATCATAACTGAAGAGTTCAGAAGACAGAAAAGAGACCCTTTGTCCCAAGAGTAGGTTCATAAAGAGATGTAAAAACAGAAAAAGAACAACAAAGCAGTAGTATATTAGTGGAGCCAAATCAAGATAGAGTTAATAGTTTTCACAGAAAAGGTACAAAAGAAAGCTTATAACTACTACTGTTGTGTGTATATATATATCTTCAAACCGACGTCATTCACTCTTAATCAAGAGATCAGAAGTTCGAAGGATAGAAAAAAAGAAAAAAATCTTGGTCTTAGGACGTCGTGTTTTTGTGGCCTCTAATATGATCTTGATGAACATGTTCTTGATCTTCAGAAATGGTGTCCAAACTAGGAGAATAAGGAGGCTTTGCTGCATAAACAATTAGATGTGGTGCTTTCTCAATCCATTTACACCTCAAATAACCTTTCCCTTTCTTTGCTTTTGGCATCATTTTTCCTTTCTTCAACTCTAAAACAAACAAACAAACCTCTTTCGAAACTGATGATCACCAAATACCCAGATGACAAAAATAAAACTTGCTCAAACAATTTTCTAGTGAAGAAGATGAAGTGAAGGAATCAAATATTTATACACATTAAAGGAGGATGGGAAAAGCAACTACAAAAAATAGTCTTCTTTTTTATTATTATTATTATTATTTTGATTGAATTGGACCCATTATTCCATTTGGTGGACTTTATTATTTTATTTAAACCATGTGGAAAATTCTAACACTTAACATAAATTTGTTGTTGAAATTGACCATATTCCAACCTACGTATCTCCCACGCTATGTAACAAAAGGAGAAAACAAGAAAAGTTGTTACTTTTGAATTTTGAAGATATTCTTTAGACTTGTGTGTATGCCTTCTATATATAATTGTTAGTTCACATGTAAAAAAAAAAAAAGTAAAGGTTAAAATACTATTTTCGTCCCTTCATTTTTAATTAATTTTATTTTTGTATATTTATTTTTAATAAATCTTAAATTTAGTCTCATTACTAATTTATTGTTTTGTTGATTTTATATATTAACATTTTTATTAGAGACCGTTGTAAATATATATAGTAATCAGACCCAAAATATTTATAGATATAACACAATATAAAATTCTTTTGTAAATATAACAAAATTTAGATCTAATTCTCATAATGTATCAATGATAAATCATATCGTTAATATGAGTTTATCAGAGATAGAGTCTATCACTGATAAATATTGCTATATTTACAATTTTCTAAAGATGTTGTTATACACACTTAATTATTAGCCATAAAAGTATTGTCACCCATTGCAATTACTTTTTTTAACTATAAATTTTAGAAATATATTCTCATGATGTATTTTATTACATGAAAATTATTATTATTATTTAACCAATTTTAGTCCATGTATTTTCAAATGTCTAATTTTAGTCAAACACTTTCACTAGATCTTAAATTTAGTTCTTACTACATGGTTTATTGTTGATTTTTTTTCAAAAGTGTAAATTTTGGAATTACATGCATTAAAATTATTATTATTATTTAATCAAACTTCAATAAAATACAACTTCGATGAGCTAAATTTAATATTTATTAAAAATATAAAGACTAAAATTGAATAAATTTTAAATTATATACATTAGAGAGACCAAATTTTATTAACTTTTTTTTTATTAACTCAAACATATGTGTTGATTAGTATTTTACTCGTTTAATTTTGATCTAGTCAAATTTTACCTCTCATATTATATTGTTTGTTCTGTTTTTCCTTTTTAACTTTATTAATTATTAATCCTCCTTTTTGTCAATAGCAGCTTGGAATTATTTGACAGTTTAGAAAGAAAATGGTGTTTTTAATTAGCAAATTAAGAGAGTTCTTATTTTCATACATAACTTTTGACGACTATCAGTTTAATAATTCTAAAAAATCTTACTTTAAATCATATATTCATATACTATTTTCAATCATGCAGCTTGCTCTATATATTTCTCTTCGTTTATATCAAAATTTAGAAAAAAAAAAAAATTGTCATCAATATTCCTACTAGAAGATTTCTCATAATATTTAAAATAAAGAAAGATGTCAAATACCAAGTGGAAGAATTGTCAAACATATATGTTGAATTAGTAAAGATTAATTCGATTGAGCATGAAAAATCAAACGTCTCAAATTTCTAGTGCTTCCTCTTCTTTTTTTTATTCGGTATAACTAGATTCAAATTACAGACCTCGTAGTTAGTATCATACAGATATGCTAATTGAGTTATGCTCGATTTAGCTCTTCTTTCTCTTTCTTAGTATAATAATGGAAGGGATGAGAGATCATCATCAACTCTCGATCTAAAAATGGAGAGAATATGTCAATTACCATTGATATTTTTTTCTTACAATTTCATTTTGATTCCTATAGTTTGAAGTTTGTTCGATTTTAGTCCATATACTTGTTCAATTTGAGTTCATGTACTTTCAGTAAGTCTTAAATCTAGTCCTCAATGCTAGTTTATCGTTGATTTTGTAAAAGTTTTTATTATCTATTAGTATTTTTGCCTAAAAATTATTGTTAATATTTAATAAATTTTAATAAAAAATTTAACTTTAAGAGACTAAATTTAAGATTTATTGAAATTATGGTAACTAAAATTATATAATTGATAATAAATGAATTAAAATTAAATAAATTTCAAAATATAGAGACAAAAATGATACTATTTAAACCTTAATGTTATTTGAGTTTGGATTAAAATTATATATATTTGAGTGGTTATCATTTATGTTTCTTTGACCAAATATGTCGTTGACGATTTTGTTATAAAGAACACATTTCTTTTCAACCTCATTTTCTCTCGCTCCACACACAAAACAAATGTGTCACGAGTTTATGAATTAAGAAACTTGTAACGTGAGAACGCTTTAGGAATAGTATTTAACATAGTACAACGACGAGATGAGGGATTCAACATTTGACTTATGGAGAAGAAGGTAAAATCAATGATTAATGACTTAAGCTCACTTTGGTCATAAAAATCGTATTAGAACTCTTTAAATTGTAACAAGAAGTTCAAAATAACTATAGAGACTAGAGACATCCATTTTTTCCATAGATCCCAGTTCTTAACAGCCTAACAGGATAAGATTCTCCGTTTGGGAGACGAATGAAGAGGAAGTGGGGAAAAAACCCTTAATTAAACCCATCACATTTGCCTCTTTTAAAATTTATTATAATATTTTATTGTTATTATTATTTAAATTTCAAGTTCTATTATTTAATGGTCAAAATGATGAATATGTTTGAATTCAGCATTTAAATTTATAATATATGTATAGGTGTTTATTGTCTTCTATTAGAAAATTTTAGTAATTTCTCTTTTAACTCAAATTGTTCATGTAGAATTAATCATATAAAAACAAATAGTGAGAAATTTAACTTTGATTAAAACTTTTAGTTATTTAAGTTAATTGATTTTAAAAAAACTAAATGGGAAAATTTTCCATCGAGAAACCTAATCCACGAATGTATCTCAAGGAATCTTCATTCTGATCTTTGCTAGATTACATGGAGAATTATGCAAGGATGGGAAATAAAATGGCGAGCAAAGATGGATAAATCATTCTCGACTCCACTTTGTAGACATCTCTACTAGAGGTTGTTGTAGTTAACTTCACCTGTGAAAATTTTATGTTGGCTTATGCGACATTTATGTGAAAAGAATCTAAACACATATAAAAAGTATATTTGGAAGTTAGAGTAAGAAAAAAAGAATTAGAGGCAATTGAAATGAAGAACGACAAATATAGTTAAGATATTCATGTGTCTTTTTTTTTTTTTTCATGTATATTTTTATATTTCTTCGCATAAGCAAACAAATTGTTTACAGATTAATCCAACGTCGAAAGCCTAGATAAGGTTTGTTTGAAACAATATTCAAACTTAAAGTTAAAATGTTACTTTTCAAATTTCAAGTGTGATTTTTTATAATTTAGAGAGAAAAACTAGACTTTTGACGTCAAAAAATTAAAGGGGGAAGACATATATATATTAGTTTCTTTTTCCATTCTACATATGATTACTTTTCATTCCTTTTTTTGTAAAAAAAAATTAATAATAATAATTATAAACAGAGATACCTAATAAATTGAGTAATTTGAGAGATTTAACAATAAGGTAGTATGGTTTTATAACTCTTTTCAAACTGTACCGAAGACGAGCAAGAACGAGAGCTAGAACGAAAACAAGATGAATAAAACAAATAATCCAGAAAGAAAAGTTTAGTAACAACACCCAAAGGTCAAGAAGCTTTATTTTAAATTTTCCCTAGAAAATTTCTTGTAAGTTCCAACCAGTCAAAATTAGCAGTAAAGAGATGACAATAAGCTCATGGGTTTACCTAATGAGACACTAGTATATTAGGTCACTTCCACATTAAGAAAATAATAATTTGTTCAGGTTCTCAAATACAAAACTAACTCAAATGCAACACTAACTCTCAATTAAAACAAATGTTAAAAGACAAAATAATCTCTTATTTTACTTGTTAGATTTCGAAAGTTTGCATTTAGACTATAACTCAACTAACATAAAGTTATGTATTAACGGTGAAATTTGTCTCTGTTGTTCTGAGAAAAAAACACTAATCTTTACATCTTTCCCATTTCTAGTAAAAAAAAAGAAAGAGTCAAACTCAACGAATAAAATGTAAGAAAATTGGCCTCAGACAAAGACAGAGAATCCAAGAGAGAAAATTCATGAAGAGATTCAAAACTTTAATACTTCATTTGATCTTTTTCTTCTACTAGTTTCTCCAAAACAGAGTTCAATAAGAAACAATTGCATAAGAACGAAGAACGAAGAACAAAGAACAAAGAAAAGAAACCCCATTAACAAGGCTCGAATTTTATACTGAACAGTTGTTACACTATAAAAAAAAATTACAGTTCTAGTATGGGCAGAATAGAGAGATAGAGAAAGAAGGAAAGAATAGGTTTAGGACCCTTCTTTCTCATTGCAATCCTCTGTTTCTTCCTCCTCTGTAATGGTTTCTAAAGCAGGAGATAGAGAAGCTCTGTTTGGAAAAACAAATAAAGCTGGTGATTTCTCCATCCAATTCAAAATCTGAACCTTCTCAGCCATTGTTTTGTTTTCAACTCAGAACTGAAGCTTTGATTCTAATCCAGAAAGAAAATTCCAAATGATGAGCTAAAACAGAGCTTTTTCTGGTTATGAGAAATGGAGGAAGATGATTTGAGTTTGATGGGGGAAGTGGGGAGTGGAGTTTTTTTTTTCCTTTATATAAAGGGGATGAAACCGAGTGAGTCAACAAACCGAACCCACGTGGAAAGTGAACAATTACGCTATGGCTTTCATCACATGTGAAAAAGATCAAAAAAAAAATCACATACACACTCTGCTCAATAATAAACTACACCATGTGAAAAAACATAATGGAAACGAAATGACCTGGAATTTCAACAAATGGGTTAGTAGGTTCAGTTGGGAGGAATTATTTATTAAACACAAATCTAAAGAGAAACTTTTATTTATCTGATCATCTGTACACTTGTTTTGTTCTAGGATGTTTCCATCTCTTTAGAAATCAGCCATTAATCGACTTTCTATTCACAAGAAAAGGGAATTGAAACTACAAAAACAAATGAAAGAACGGGATTATGAGTCCTCGTCGTATTCCTCGGCGACATCTTCGACAATGGGTTGCAACGACGGGATGGAAGAGGGTTTCTGTGGGTAAGAGATGAGAATTGGAGCAACTTCAACCCAAGAATTCAATTTCATTATGATCCTTCTTGCCATTGGTGGAGCTTCTAGGGGAATGAAGAGAAATCTCTGAACTTTTCTAATTTATTTGAATCTTCCCTCTTCCTCCTTGTTCTAGAAAGAAGAGAGAAGGATTGGATACTTCTTTCTGATGATCAAAACAAATGACACCTTCACTTTCTTTGATGTACAATCAACGAAAATTTATAATGAAGATGGATGGACTTAATATAGGAAGACGAAGAGAAGGACAATGGAAGCACAGAAAAATAAGGAAAGAGACTGAATGAATGGTGGTTTATAGATGCACGTGGATGGAAGCAGGGGAATCGTCAGAAATAGAAAGACCAAAAATTGTATCTAAATACTATTTCTGGATCTAAGAGAGAAACAACAGCCACAGAAAACATTGTTATCAAAAGCTAGAATCGTTTTCGGAATTTGAGTTTACAATTCAAAGGTGGTTCTATTTCAAGCAGCAACATAAATCATCTCCTTCAGTAAATTATAGTAAAACGTAGGAGACCAATGGTAACAGGGAGAACTTAAACTACTCTCTGGCAGATCAATACAAACTAGTTAACTTCAATGATCTCCATAGTAGGAGGGGGAAGGATCAAGAAACAGATACTAAAATGATTATCTATCCACGTTAATTGACTAATCAAAACTTGAAAGGTTTGTCCAAGCTGAAATCACCACACAGATTTGACTCAAAATCTTTAAAGTTAGCAATGTAATTACAAAAATGTCCAGTATTCTACAGATATTTGAACTAGAACGGGTAAAACTACAATAACTAATGGCAGCAAACAAACATATCACCAAAATAATGCTATTCACAAACTAAATTTGAGATAGCCACTGATGTTTCTAAGAGTAAATTGATTACATGATTCTATAGCTGCTATTTGTCAAGAATACATCCAGAGTAGTTTGCTTCCTCAATCCATAGTTTGTAAAGAATAATAAGATATTTCCTGTTGAACATACCCAAACTAATAAATGATTGCCCAATATAATGATAGGGAGAATAACAGAATATGAAAATTGTCTCTTTAGGAATGGCTAAACATTCAAAACCAAAAATACACAAAAGTAAATCCATGGACTAAACATTTCCAGGAGGACAAAATAGTAACAAATATGTCTGCCAAATCAACATTAATACTAAATCATGGTTTAACAGTTCCATCATGTCAAGCAATCCCAATTTCAAGTCTAACAGGATAGGGAAAAAAAGTACCTAAATTTTCATCTCTTCTAATGACTTATTTTTGTAACATCCAGAAATACGTTTCTCTAATGAGTGCATGCACAAGCAGTTTCACTGGCAAAAGGAAATAAAGGCCACACAAAAACCCACAGAATGGGTTACGTTTTGATGGATTCAAAATGTCAAAGATAAGTAGAAACAGACTAGAGATCCTTATCATAAAATTATCCGAAATAAAACCAAAAACACCTTCTACTTCAATATTTCTAACCCATTTTGGACAACCTATAACAGCATGAAACCTTAACTGAACAGTCCAACACAACTTAATGGACATCTGAACAAATGATAAAATGATATGCCATGTTCTAGGACCAAACTTAAGAAGATACAGCTATAGATAGTTAAAATGAATACAACTTAAAGGAGTCTACAAACAGATCACGGAACCCAATTCATCTGGAATCTATTATTTCCAATGCAGAGATATTAAGTTCATACGAATTACAAACAATCCAAAGAATGCTTGATTATAACTATAACCAGACCACTAATTCAAGATCAATGCACAAACAAAAATTTGACAACACCTCCAGAAAGAAAAATTATGCCCTGCGTTCATTGTAAAGAAGAAATAATAACAAAGGGCTATTCTCGATAATACAACCGGAAATGCAACGATATGAATAGAAACAAAAAGTCGAAACTTCAGTTCAAAACGGAACCACAATGCTTCCATCCCCGAAATGAAGCAAGTTTTCCACATTAAATAAATCCTTGTATCCGGAGATATAGTCATTTGAAGACAATAAAAGAAACATCTTTAAAAATCCAAAACTGAAACTACAAAGTAAGTTCGAATGCGAAAAAAAATAATCACTCTCAATCCTGGGGAATTTCAACATCTCCATCGGTAATTTCCTGCTGTAAATCCTTTGGGTCCTTACCGTCGACCGTACATCCAACAGAAACGCAAGTACCGAGAATCTCCTTCACAGATCCACTGAGATCCTTAGCCATAGACCTGGGGCGCATAACCCTAGCAATCTCAATGACATCGTCAAGCGAGATATTACCATTGTGCTTGATGTTCTTGGTCTTTTTGCGGTCGCGCTCAGGCTCCTTGAGGGCTTTGATGACCAAAGCAGCAGCAGAGGGAACCACGGAGACCTTGGCTTGACGATTCTGAACAGTAAGCTTGACAGTGACTCTGAGACCCTTCCATTCCTTGGCAGTCTCCTTGGCAATGTCTTCTCCGATCTTCTTCGGGGAGAGACCTAGAGGACCGATTTTAGGAGCGAGAGAACTGGCCGCTCCGACCTCACCTCCGGTGACTCGGACGAAAACATCGACAACCTGAGAAGGATCGAACTTGGGCGGCATAATTGATTAATGGGATTAGATGGATTGAATTTCTGAGTTCAGAGGCCACGGGCGGAGGCGGAGATCGAAGGCAGAGTAAGGTTTTGAAGGAACGTATAAAAGCTAGGGTTTTACAGATTGATAGGGAAGCTGTGAAATTACCCGTTTCTCCCTTCTACACCCTCACTTCCGTTTTGGGCTTTTTCTGGCCCATTCGTTCTTTTCTCCACAGATGGCCCATTCGAATTTATTTCCGATTTTCTTTTTTTAACTAGATGTCTAAATTTAAAAAATGATTTTCAGAATTTTAAAATTGTTATGGTGTGAGGCTTATAAGTTAAAGTTAGCCATTAAGTCTCCTTTCATAAGTTTTCATTTTTAAATTTTTTTTTCTTTTTTTTTCACAATTTTCTTTTAGTTTTCAACTTCTGTAAGAAATATCTAAATTAGTGGTCAGATTTAAAAAACAAGAAAAAATTGTATTTAACTTGCTAGAATTTTTAATATATCTAAACATCAGAAAACAAATTCAAAAACAGAAAATTAGATGTAGAACTAATGTATGTAAACTTTATTTATTTATTTAGAATCTTATAAATTTAATTTTAAAAATCTATATATCTATATACTATATGGGGAAAATATTTGTTTTCCTCTTTTGTCCTCCCTAATTGGTTATAGGGTTAGAAGCCACAAAAGAAAAAAAAAGACCTAAATCTCATATTCTTCGTCTTTTTTACTTAGTCGCCTTGAAATCCCTCTTTTCTCAATATCATATATGTGATCATTGGTTCAACAACCATTTCTTGAATTCTATCGTCTTGGCTAGCTTTTGACGACTACTCTGGTCGAGTCGTCAACCGTGGTCCCTTGCAGACATGTTTCATACTTTTGTTTCTACTTTGAACATTGTTTTCAACCATGACATTCTGACTAATAATGTTTAAAATTGGTTTTTAAGATCCTGTGAGTAAATTAGTCACATATATGATGAAACCCCCTATAACTGGTTTGGTGTCAAATGAAATCTCATTTCCAATAGTCACATTGTTCTGATATTGCAATTCCTTCTAATATTCACCTACCAACAATAACTTCTTTGGTATAATCAACTCTGCTCTTTCTTACCTTAGAGGAAGTCCATCTATGTGGACATTCATAAGTTTATAACGACCCTCAGCACCTGGTCGTCAGCTTATCTCACATACACATGTTCTATAGGCAGCTATAAGTGTTAAGGACCATATTGAGTGATTTTGAATCTTTGCTTCTAGAATGTTTAGATAGAGTGTATTTGTAGTATTCAAATTATTTTTTAAACAGTGTATCTTTGCATTCTTATTGTACTTAATTTGGTTTTTTTAAGGTAATTTTATCATTTACTAATTAGTATTTTTTTTATTATATAAATTTATTTTACTATTTTTACAATTTTCAAACATTTTTATCATTTTTCCAATTGGAAATGAGTCCAATTTTTAATTTTGTGGTAGATAGTTCTTTTTTTTTTTTTTTTTTTTTTTTTTTACCATTAGGTGGATAAATTACTCGGTCATATTTTTCTTAAAATAGCTAAGATAAAAATAATGGACGATAAATATAATGTGGGCGATTAAATTAGTTATAAAAGAAAAAAAATCAAAGCAATCTATTCTTCAATTGAAAATTTTAATGCAAATTCACACATAACTAAGTTAATATGACACTTGTAACATTGTTCGGATTAAAGCTTAATGACAAACACTCTCTAAATTTCATGTTCGATTATTATCGTGGGATGTCCAAAGTGAGATTCAAAATTCATAAGAAAGTCCAAACTCAAAGAAATTTAGGAGAGACAAAAAAACTTGCATCCCAAAAAGAAAAAGTTAGAATAGACTGACTAGTTAAGCCGATAAATATATACCCATAAAAATTTAAGTGAGTTGTGCTTAGTTTTGCACCCTTGCAACTTCGAGCACCAAAAAAAACCTTGAGCACTGCCAGGATTACACATAACCATAAGCGAGTTTCAAATGAAGGGCATCAAAGAGTGAGAACAGACTCGAAGAAAGGGGTTGGAGTTCAAGCCCATAAAAGGCTCGATAAATTCATGTGTGATCTGAATCCCAACATTACATTGTGGTTTTTTATTTTTAATTTTTATATAATAAAATTACTTATTTAATTACTACATTAAACAATATTTGTAACTTAAAAAATAATATTTTGATAACAATTTCAATTGATTAGGTTTTTCTCACAGTGCAGAGATCTTCACATCCTAAGTGCATCATGTTAATAAAATAACAAAACTCATTTTAGAAAACTTTAGAACCGTGATAAAATAATATTTGAAATTTGAATAATGGTTTTAATTATTAGGTATTAATTGGGAGAAAAAATTTGCAAATTGGAGTAGTTGTCTAAATAATAGTTAAAATAATGTTAAATGAATAACAAATGGCAAAAACAGGGTACACTGTTTTCATTTTTCTTTTTCTTTTTTTCTCTCTCTCTCTCTTCTCTCCTCCTTCCTTCCTTTCTCCCTTCCTCAACAAACACTACTGGACCTTACTTCCTCATTTATTGTTGAGAACGGTAAGACCCTCAAAATGACGAACAGCAAACGGTCAAAGCACAGTGGTCAAGCAAAGAACAAAAACCTGCAAAACAGAAACTCGTTATAGGCTGAGTCGCGGAGCTCGCTCTCTTTAAGATGTTTCCTGGCTTTGCCCAAGTGTGCAAGCAAGTCTGAAAAATTGCCACGTTGTCCCCAAGATAAAACAGCCAAAGAAACCCGATCGAAAATGCATCGTTACCGATCGGAACACATACCCTTTCTAACCCACTGCTCGGAAAACAAAAATGGAAGAGTAAGGAGAACATTCGAATGGGAGTGAATGAAGAAGTTGTGTGAATGAACTGTTCAAGGCCACGCCTTTTATAAGCCTTCAGCGTGGAACAATAGAGTGTGAAAGAGATGGAGAGCCTCAGAACGTGCAAGGCTCGCATGGACGACTCGCTGTAAGGGAGGACTTTTCTTCTTTTTTCCAATTTTAAAATAACAATAAAAAATAAATAATAATAATATTTTTATTAAAAGTAATCGCACATCGCCCGACCGAACGCGGCGCGAGTGTAAGACGTCCATCAAACCCACATTAACCTATCTCCTCACTTCCCCAAAACATGGGTACCCCTTGGGACCCAAAACCAAAGCTCAAGATTGGAGTACATGAAGGAGGCTTCCAAATCAAAATTTTCCAATGTGAGATTCTCCAACCATAGGTTGGTTCCCTCTTATTTTTTAAAATTAAAATTTCACCCAACAATCCCCCAATTGAAAATTTAATCAAAAAGAGAAAAGAAAAAAGTTTTTTTCATCGAGCAGTTTTAGTCTATATAACACTACGCATAAGCAAGGTGTCTTACGACTTGAACCTTTACGTAGTATAGATGATTCAGAATATACTAGAGTAACCTTTGGTTTTGAACTCTATCTCTAACAGCATTTCACACAGAGTGTCCTTAAAGTGTAGTACGAAAGCCCGTGCTTTAAGGCCTAGCACGTGTATCCTGGTTTAGTGAACGCTCTAGAGAGTTTACCTAAAAACTCCATAAGAAACGACCTTCACTTCCACATTCACGTAGGTGAGTCTATCAAGAGTACTCTTGTAGCTATGTACCCCACTTGTCATCAAGTATAGATTTTATTAAGAATTGAGTTCAACCTTTCTTACGCTTCAGGATATCATGCTCAGACTATAAGTCATAGGAATGGAACTCTGTGTTTAGTTTAGCATGATTCACTATATATTACTCGTGATCAGTTATTACCCGTTGAACCTATTTCTTGGGATCTCCAGTCTACAGGTCGGATTTTCCTCACCGTGATTCATCTTTCTATAGGCATGAGTCTACAGCTGCTCTGTTCTCAGTAGATGCCAACTTTTTCTATAAAGGAATCTATGATAGCAGACTTCTAAGCCAGCCTGCTTCTTCACTAGTTATCGTTAGTGCTATCATTTCTGACTCCAACGTAGATTAGGTTAAAATAGTATGTTTCTTGGACTTCCAAGAGACAACTCTGCCTGCTATATTAAAGATATAGCCACTTGTAGCCTTTGAATCATCCGAAAGAGAGTTCCAGCCAGCATTGCTGAACCCTTCCAGGACATCCAGAAACTTTTGATAATGTAATCCTAGGTTTTGGGTTTTCTTCAAGTATCTCATTACCTTTTCTATAGCATTCCAATGCTCTTTATTAGGTCTACTTGTAAACGTGCCAAGTAATCCTACAACATAAGCTATGTCAGGCTTAGTGTAGTCAGTAGCGTATCTAAGACTGCCTATGATGCTCGCATACTCAGATTGATTAACACTGTCACCAGTGTTCTCAAACAACTTGACATTGGGGTCATAAGAAGTACAGGCTGGTTTACAATCAAAGTAATTATATTTCTTTTGAATCTTTTCTATATAGTGAGATTGATCCAAAGAAATTCCCTTTTCAGGCCTATTCACTTTTATGCTTAAGATTACACTAGCTTCTCCTAAGTCTTTCATGTCGAAATTTGCACTCAATGTTGATTTCACATCATTTATGACGTGCAAGTTCGACCCAAAGATCAATAAATCATCTACATATAGACATAAGATAGTGCAGCGACTATTTTCAAACTTATAGTAGATGTATTTGTCACTTTCATTAACCTTGAAACCTTTAGATAAGATAAGGTCGTCAAATTTTTCATGCCATTGCTTAGGAGTTTGTTTTAGTCCATAGAGAGATTTGTCTAATTTACACACCTTATTTTCTGAACATGGACTATAAAAACCTCAGGTTGTTCCATGTAAATCTCTTCTTCAAGTTCACCATTTAGGAAAGCGATCTTTACATCCATCTGATCTACAAGGTTATAAAGGGCAGCGAGAGAGAACATGACACGGATTGAGGTAATTCTAGTGACAAGGGAGAAGATATCAAAGAAATCTATGTTTTCTCTTTGTTTAAAGCACTTTGCTACTAACCTAACTTTAAATTTGTCAACAGTCCCATCAGGTCTAAGTTTCCTCCTTAAGATCCATTTGCACTCTATTGCCTTACAGCCTGGGGGTAAATCTACTAAGTGTCAAGTTCTATTTGACTCAAGTGAGTCCATCTCATCATTTATGGCTTCTTGCCATAGGTTGGCATCTACTGAGAACAGAGCAGCTCTCAAATCTTTAGGATCTTCTTCTACATTATAGGTCAGGAAGTCATTTCTCAAACTTTTGACGGTTCTAGCTCTTTTGCTTCTTCTAGGTTATGAGTTGATTTTCTCTCTAGGGTTAGGATTTCTAACTAGGGTTGACCACTTGATCCCAAGCCCCGATTTAAAAGGAAATCTATCTTTAAAGAAGTCGGCATCATTTGACTCAATGATCACTTGGTTCACTAGATCATAGTGAAGGATTGTATCAGCAACAGCGGAAGCAACAAAGATCATTAAGCATTCTAATTCATTAATGGTAAAATATAAAGCATGCTCTTGCAGAAACAAGTGAGTTTCATGACATATCTTTGTAGAACTTCTTCAAAGCTCGATCTAAAGCTGCAATCTTCTCTAAATCTCGTTGCAGACCACATCAAGATCTTCCCCACTATTCTCTTGGTACTCTAGATTGAGTTGTGGGACTCAAAACAAGCTTGAATCAAGGGAATTTTGAGAAATGCTCACAGCAGCAATCCAGTTGAAGAACACCTTCTTCACCACGAATTTTCAACTAAAATTCTATTGATTGCATGCCTCGAAATCACTCCAATCTCTTCAATATATTGCAGATCATCATGCAAGGAAGATAGTTGCATGAGGTGCAGCTCATGCTTGGAGTAACTTAAGGGAAAAGTGATAATGGAATAACCAGAAATTTCATTCATGTGTTTTCATCTTTTCCAACTTTTTCCAAAAATCAATTTCATTAATAAAATTAGAAAAATTATTAATTTTACAAAATTAATTTTTCAAATAAAATTAATAAATAATTATTTAAATAATTATAATTAATTTTAATTAATTTAATATCAAATATCAAATAAATTTTTACACAAATCCACCTTCATATATTTAAATTATATTTAAATGTTAGTTCTCTTATTACGTTTAATTCTCAAAATTAAACACGTAATTATATCTCATATAATTACTAATTCCCTTAATTCTAATTTGAGCGTTTCAAATTAACTTATCGTGCTACTCTAGAACTAATCCATTTACGAGTTAGTAGTGGACCTCGCGGACCTACACATCATGGGCTCCAACGATCCGAGATTAATGGACTAAACTCATGAGACCAAATTATATATTATGTCCACATGATTTAACATAATTAGTCGTAATAACGACTGGATCAAATATCAAAACTCTCTCAACGAAGGTGGGGCCCCTTGTTCAAAACAACCTATTCAGTCTTATCCCTAAAAAAATAATAATATTTTTATTAAAAATAATAATCACACGCACCTCGCCTTGCCCCACTGCTTTCAAATCAAAATTTTACAACGTGGGATTCTCCAACGAAATGTTAGTTCCCTCAAAGATTAAATTTTCACCCAACATTTATGATTTAGTTACCTATTTTTTCTCCAACCAAATTCATTAATAATAATAATAACTCCACTTTTTCTACCAGCTCAATTGCCAAACTCCATTTCTCATAACCCGCAACCTCTTCCTTATACTAGCAAGTCGTGTACATGGGATGCGATTCACGTTCCCTATTTTTAGAATTAGTTTGGAAACTACTCTATTTTTGTATTTTGTTTTCCGAATTACATTATTTAAAAAAATTATTAATTGTGTGTGATTGAGTTTTTAAAGTCCTTCAAAATCCCTACTTAAATCTCTAACTAGACTAAATTTTAATTAATAAATGGTTTAAATCTTATTTTCGTACATAATTATATTCTATCTTGAATTTTAAGATCAATCGAGTAAGGAAATTTTATGAAAACATAAGTATTAGCAGCTTGATAGAAAATATTAATTAAAATGATTAAATTGAATGACATAAATATTAATATATAATGAAATAACATATCAACTTTTATAAATAAATTATATTTCTAAAATTGATACACATGCATCGCACTATTATTAAATAGGTCGTTATAGTCTAAAAATTCAAATTTCGAATTCGATTAACTTTAATTATTTATATTCGTCGAATGCACCATTTGGTTGATAAATACATGGGATATTAAAATATTGAGTGGGAAAATTTTCCACCCGAATTATATTTTCGTTTTTATTTAAAAAAGACAAAATAACCTTGCTCTCGTTGAGAGGCGAACTCAAGACCTCCCGAGCTAAACAGGTGCTCTAACCAACTGAGCTACGAGAGCACGTCGGACGCTTGAAACATTTATTATAATTTATCTATATTTTTTAAAAAGTCTTTCGTGAGTTCTTAGTGAAAAATTAAATTGAAGAAAAGCATTTCGTACCATTACCATGCACATGAAAGTATACTTGTAATGACTTACCTTTATTAATTTTAAATATATGTACTTATGAAATTTGAACAAATTCAACCATTGATTTTTTTAAGTTAAATTATAAGTTTAGTCTTTGAATATTTACGTACATGCCTATTTAATTTGAAGTTTAAAGGGTTTCTAATATGCCTCTAAACATTTATATTTATGTCTATTTGATCAATAAGCTTTAAAAAATGTATATTATGTCTTTAAACGTTTAAGTTTGTGTCTAATAAATTCCTAAATAAATTTTAAATTTTGTGTCTAATAAATTTTTAACCCATTTGATATTCGTCTAAAAATTTATAGATCTATTAAACATAAAGATGAATGCTTATTGTTGACATAAAATTTAAATTTACATATATTAGATCAATTTTAATTATTTTTAAGAAGCTTAAGTGTAGCCATCCAAATTCGGGAAATTGCATTCATTTATTTTGAATTATTTGGTTTGTATTTCGAATTTTGAGCTTCCAAGTTTGTTTATTTTGAGGATGTAAATTAATTCAAATTAAACTTCATCAAAGGTATGGAACTAACTTAATTATTAAGAATTGAATTTAATTTTGATTTTGGAATGGATGGATTTCAATTATTGGGTTTGAAGTGAAGAATTTTTTTTTGGTATTATACTTTTGTGTGCTATTGGGGGAAAAAGAATTATTTGTGGTTTTTTTTTTTATTGAGAGAAATGGGAGAACTTAGGGTTCTAAAAAGTTTTTAATTATATAAAGGGTGCCTCAGTTTGCATGCAAAGTAAAGAAAGAAAAAAAAGAAAAGCAAAAAAGGGGAAATTCTTTTCCTTCCTTATCGAGCAAAGCACACCTCCTTTTGGGTTGATGTCGTAAATCTCGTGGGTTTTGTAGTTGTAATTGTATTATACAACAATTTACTTATCTAATAAAATAAAGATGTATTTCATTTATCATATAGTTGTATTTATCTACAAAAACCAATAAACTAAGACCCAAAGTTATTTTCTGAAACTCAAACATGTATGTAGAGAGATACAGGCAGATCATGTTTAAGTGATAACCTAAACGGTATGTAGTAGCACTAAAAGAAACAACATATACGATAGCTAACGAAAAAAGCTATAATAGACTTTTTATAGCTTTTTTCAAAACTCCTGATAGCCCGTGTTATTAAAAGTCTAGGACTTTTTATAGCATTTTTCTAAAGCTATAATGGATGCTATTATAAAGTATGAAAATGGGTGGGGGACAGAAGTGACACTCTCTCGCTTTTGAGAAATAAGGAAAGTAAAAGAGAAAATGGGTGGGGATAGACACTTCTCAAAATGTTCCTCTCCTGTACGCGTACAAAAACTTTTTTCATTTTTTTTCATTTCATTTCATAGCCTAGTTTGAAAAAGGTTATTCTCAAATGCTATAAAAAGACATTATTCGTGTAGTGTAAATGGATAGGGCTGAGTACCTTATCCTTGTGACACTACGAATACAACATGCTTTGTAGTTGTTACAATTGTTTGTAAAGTGTTACAAATGATCTGATCTGGTCATTCATGTGTAGACATGTGAGTAGAGATGTTATATTCAAAGAGTTTGTAAAATATCAGACCATGAAATGTATAGTCTCTCTATATAACATCGTTGATAGATGAGACTTGTATTTCATCAGGATGACCATAAGTGACTTAACCTGAATCTTGAGTAAGTTGTGAACTCCTGCCTATAAAAGCGGTCCTTTGATTTGTATGGGTAAGAGTGACCAGTTTCGCTGACTCAATATGCCTACCATTTTGGAGATTCGTCTGATCAGGAAGCTGAGAATACAACTATACAAGAAAGAATTCACTCATTCTCTATAGTTAGAGACTGTAGATAAATTACTCCTTTAGCTGATTTCGGGGCTTGAACAATGTGACACCACACCCTCTTCTGGCCTGAAAGAGGTTTGGTCATAGTTGAACTATGATTTATAGTTCATTAGAGGGTCGATGATACTTAAGGAGTTATATGTAACTACTGGGGAAAAATAGTAATTTTGGTCCCAATTGTACTTACGAGCAATTATATCCAATGGACATAGAATTATATCTATAGTGCAAAGAATGCAGTTGTTAGTTTTTAGTGGAGTAACTAACAATGTAAGTTGATAAATTTAATCAAAGAGTTTGATTAATTAATCGAGTACCATTGGAGCTTCAAACTATAGGTTCATAAGGTCCCTTCGTTAGCTCAATTGGGATAAAAATGAGAATCAAATTAATTCAGATTAATTGAATTGTTCAAATTAATAAAGAGAATTATTTATATAAAATTAGATGAGATATAATTTGAGAGAAAATATCAAATTTAATATGAATTTGATTTATATTAAATAATTGAGAGAATTTGTTTTTATAATATTAAACTAAAGTGTATATATAAATTAAATAAAAATTAGTTTTATTTAATTTTAAATACATAAAATAGGTTGTTAATTAAAGTACATATTAATTAAATGGAAATCAGTTTTATCTAATTATATGTATTTTTAATAACATACACCTTTCATTTTCTTCAATAATTTCTGTTATTATTATTTGGAATATGAAAAAAAAGATTCTTTCATCTTCTACTTACACTATTATAAATATTCCAAAATGTACTGAAGTTGTAAGGTGTTGAAAATATTGAATTTGTTGAAGGTTTTGATAAAGTATTTTTTCTCTCAAAACAAAATCATTCTTTCGCTAAATTATTCAAAGAAGCCCAACATTCTCTATTATTTTCTACCCTGAGAATATTGAAGTTCATGTAGTGATGTCTATTGCTTTTTAACACTTGTTGCAGTGTTTTTTATTGTTCGTGTTCGAAGTTTTTGGGAAAGAAATCATAAAGAGACTAGCTTCAAGGGTACATTTTATGAATCTTTTCTTCTTTTTAATTTCTCTCTCTATATATATATGTATGATTAATTGATCATGTGTATTTTATTTCTGTCACTTATTTTTTTTACGCATTATATAAAATTAAAATTAGGACGCGATCTTTTCTGCAATGGGTACTCATGTATCCTTTCACCCCCCTCCCCCTGCCCCGCGCGAAGACCCTCATGCCCGCTTAGCTGACCGTCACTTGATCTCTAGCCAATGGCCTCAAATGTAGCCACTCAATCGTCGACCAGTCAGCCGTACGCTTCGCCGACTAGACATGAGCCGTGTTGTCGAGCCTCGAACGTGGCCCGCACTTGGCTCTAGCTCACGCGTCTCTGCCAGTCGCCATCCGCGTCTGCGTCGCACATCTCTTTCAGTCGTCCGCCGCGCCTCCGTTCGCTGGAATCTTGGGTTTTGGGGTGAGATTTAAGATTTATTTGGTTTTTCTTGAATGGGGTTTTGAACACCCACTGAGTTTGGATTGATTTAAGTTATATCCATGTTGTGTTGATGTTGGCATTAGTGTCTTAATTCTCCCAGAGTCTCGTTGTTTGTAATATACACATTGTTATGAATAAAATAAAAGTTATTTCATTCTGGCGTTTACTCATATCCAATAAACAAAGCTCCATGGTTATTGTATGTAAACTTAAGCATGTATATGAGATATACAAGTGGATCATGTCTTAAGTGATAACCTAAATAGGTTTGTAGTATAAGAATTAAGGTGGAATACTTGATCCTGGTGACACTACGGATACGGTCCGCTTTGTAGAAGTTTGCAAGTGTTGTAAACTACTACAGATGGTAGATCTTGACCATTCATGTGGAGACATGCAAGTGGGGTGTCCTATACAAAGAGTTTGTATAAGACCGAACCACGAGATGATTAGTCTCTGTATATAACGTCGTTGATACTAGAGACTTACATCTCACCTAAATGACCATAGGTGATATGACCTCAATCCTAAGTGTTTTGGGAACTCTTGCCTTTGAGGGCGGTCCTTTGATTAGTATGAGTGTGAGTGGCCAGATTGCCAACTCAACATGCCTATCTTTTTAGGAAATTTTCTGATTTAGAAGTTGGGAACTCAGTCACACAAGATGGAATTCACTCCTTCGCGGAAACAGGAGTAAGTAGATAGATTGCTCTCTTAAGAGCTGATTCCGGGGCTTGAACATAGTGACCATAGCTTCTCTTTGGAAGAAAGAACTCAGTCATAGTAGGACTGTGACTTATGTTCATTAGAGGAATCAGTGGCATTTAAGGAGTTAAATGTAACTATAGGGGCATAACGGTTATTGGCCTAACTGTACTTACGAGCGATCTGTGAAGGGTTATCGCACTGTTGATTGGTTAAGATGGACACATAATATATCTGTAGTAAGGAGAGTTCAGTTGTTGGTCTTTAGTGGAGTGCCTGGCAGTTACCGGATGGTGGATCCCGTGATTAAAGAGGTTAGTCAGTTATTCACATACCATTGGAGCTTCAAGCTACAGTTCCATAAGGTCCCCTTGGTAGCTCAATAGATTCAAGTTGACGATCAGTTCTTGGTGTTGATTTGAAATGTTCAATTGACAAGAGATAATTCGATTATATATGATATGATTGGTATGGTGTATAAGATACATCAAGTGGAGGGTTAATGTAAATGAGATTTACATTAAGTATCATGGAATAGAAAAAGAATTATGGTTTTTATGTATCATGAGATGAAATATTAAAACTATAGGTTATAAATATAGTATGGTAAGTTTATTATCATATATATTTATAATAATATTAATTATTAGATAATTATCCCTTTTTCTCTAATAACCAATTGAGTGGGAGGTTATTGGTGGTTTCATGGTAACCGTGAGATAAAAGGAAAAATGTTTTCCTAAAATTTAGACGTTGTTGATTTGAGATTTCTACTCTCGGAAATTACTCACGGCAGCTGTCAAGTAAATTAGATTTGCTAAACGATAACTTGGAGAGACTAGACGATCGTGGAGTATTTCTATATGATAGACACTCAGCTAGCCGATTAGCTAAACGATTGTGCAACTTCTGCTAAACGATCACATTGCGTTTGTTAAACGATTGGGCATCGTTTATACGATAGACATTGTCGTCTCCCACTTGCTCAATCATTTACACGATTGTTCTTCTCCGGTCTCGTCCTCTAACTAAGTCCACACAGAGCCCATACTTCTGGATTCTCACACCGAGAATACCAAGGTGCCTTTGTGGTGGTGTCATACTCAACTCGACACTAGTCGAGATTTTGTGGAGGTTCGTTCATTGTGTTCGTGATCTGGGTGATCGTTGTGTTCGAGATTGCTGTCGATCGTGCAATGTAGCGATCGAAGTGTTCGCGCATTCGTGGTTATCGTCTTGCCATGAACGAGTGTTTGTGATCAAGGATGTTGAAGATGAGTCTTCAAAGATATGTTTGTTCTTCTCTTGATCATAGAAAAGCATGATGTAACTTCATTTTATGCATGACCATATATTTCCATTTACTGATTGTAATTGTTGTGGTTCAAATACGATTGAAATTTGAAACAATCCTTCCGCTGCTCATGGAAATCCTCATGTTCGATTTCCTTCAGTTGATACTCAGATCGAAGTTTCGAGGCGTTATTCGACACTGTCCAGCAACTTCGATGACAAAATTGGGGCATTTTCGACATACTTTGCGGGTAAGATAGCAATTTTCGGGTTGCTAGAATTTAGATTTTAACCCTTGAAATTAAATGTCACACATAAGGTTGGGTTATAATTATGGATTGATATTAGATGTGTTTTTTAGGGCAATTCAAGAGTGTCACTCAAGATAAAGAGAAATTTGGTTGGCTAATTACCTGGACTTAATATCAAGGTAAACTACCTACTGCCGATTCGTCCTCAAACCCAAGTTGGTGTCAAGTATGTGATTGTGTTTTGTATGTTGGTTTTAAAAGTTATCACGTATTTTGTTGGACTGTTGGGGAAAAATTGTGGTGGCCTAAATATATGCTATGGAAACTATGATATTATGTGATGTTGGGTGTTTGTTTGATGGATGTATTTTGAGATTGCTTTGAACCTTCTCAAGCATGATTTTAAGACTGATTGTAAGCTTATGACTATGTTAGACTAATAGTGACTATTAGTATTCTTATTGAGCTATGTACATCGTATGTCGTGAACCTTCGGGTTCACACCTTATGCCTATGATTGGCCCCTCCAGGGTCACTACTTATGAAAACGTGTCTTCGGGTTCGTGCCTTATGCTTATGCCAGTGCCTATGCCTATGATGCGTATTGTGCACTTAAATCCCGATAACAGATCACCTAGTGAGCCCAGTAATAGGTCGCTTACTGGGCATATTTATATACTCATTCGTTTCCCTTCATTGAATCAAATTAAAATTGATTTTGAATCCTAACGAAAATAATATTGTATATTTATAAGTACTTATTTTAAACCCGACACAAGTGACCGGTTCGAAATCACTCCCAAATATATGCAATGAGCATTTGGATTCGAATTAAAAAACGGCCTTCTTTGTTCTCTAGCTACCTCCAAGATCTCAAACACCAACTGCCCTTTTATCTTTTTTACACATATGAAGTCAAAGACATGTGATATCTGCTGCCCCATTTATTTGATTTCACAAGGTTTTAGTGGAAGAGAAGGTAAGATTAAAAAAAAGGAGGGAGTGAACTTAGGCTTTTAGAATATGGTAAAAAGATTATAGGATGATCTTCACATGATACTCACAAACATTTGTACGATATCAGTTCCTGTGGTTCAATTTCTTCCGCTCATGAAGCTTTTAAGTTAACAATAATGGTTGGTGCCTAACATGCCAAGTCTCTCATTGATTTACTAAACTCACCACCATATAATAACATTTTTATATATATACCTATCCTGTTCCCATTTCTCATGCATGTTCATGAAGATGGAAGCTTCTAGTAAATGGAAATCAATGACCACAATAAGGTAAGTATAATTAGTCTTTCGGTTCATACACTTCATGGCGCTCTGTTTGAGATTGTTTATACTTCTCGTTTCTTGTTTTCTAGTATTTTGTTTCTTCTTTTCAATAGGAGAGGAATGTAATTAGGTTGAGTAACGGTTTTTTTTATATTATCATTTACCAAACACTTTTGTTTTGAAAGAAAAAAGCGAACTTGGACTAAAAGTTTCTATGTAATTCACTTTTCTGAGTTTGGTCGTTCTCGTCCAGATCCGAAGACGAGGAACTCGAAAATGGCGAAGCAGAGAGGAGGAGGAAGAAGGGGAGAAGGAAAGGGGTGGGAATGTTTTGTAATTCAGATAAGAATTATGATATGGGGAAGGGAATGGTACTAGACCCAAGGCTGCCCATATTAAACAAATGGAACAGAGTTTTTCTGGTGGCTTGTCTAGTGTCACTATTTGTGGACCCTGTGTTCTTCTTCCTGCCGGTGGTGAACGCAGAGGAGGGGTGCGTGGAAATGAGCGGAGCGTTAGGGGTGTCATTGACGGTGATTCGGTCCATGGCAGATGTGTTCTACATAACACACATACTAGTTAGGTTTAGAACAGCTTACATAGCTCCCTCTTCTAGAATCTTTGGAAGAGGAGAGCTTGTGATTCACCCTTCCAAAATTGCTGCTAACTATCTTATTTTCGAGTTCTGGCTTCATCTTGCTGCTTCATTGCCTCTTCCACAGGTCCCTTCTCTTTTGCTGTTTCCTTATAAAATATCATTCTACTTTCAAAAGTTGTTAGAACAATGTGACGATCATTACGTTCTAAGTTAGTACCACACATTTTAAGATCCTTTCGCGATTGTAAGACTTTAGTCAAACGATTATTTTGAAACGTCTATAAATGTCCAAAGTATATCGTGACTAAATATTGATGGTGTCTATTGGCCAGGCATTCATATGGGTTGCAATGCCAAAAATGAGGGCATGGAGTTACTTTGTTCGTTTCTCCATTCTGTTGCAGTACCTTTTGAGGTTGTATCTCATCTTCCCTTTATCTGATCAAATCATTAAGGCCACTGGGGTTCTGATGAAAACAGCTTGGGTTGGAGCTGTTTATAACCTAATGCTCTTTATGCTAGCAAGCCATGTAATTAACACTCAAGCTCTCTTATATATGCAATTTATCATTTCTTTTCCTAATCCATATGACTATTAGATCTTGAACGAAAAGTTGATGGACGTGTTTGCAACATCTAATCATTAGTCCGTCAATTGTTGGTACAACTATTCTAAAGGATCTTTGTCTATCTTAAGATAGTTTTGAAACATTTATAAACGATAAATTGATTTATATATGTTTAGGTTTTGGGGTCGTGTTGGTATCTTTTATCCATAGGACGACAAATGGAATGCTGGAAAAAAGTATGCAGTTTGGGGCATTACTTGGATTGTCAACATGAGGTTTTTTATTGTAAAGCTGTAGAGAGAGATCCAAACAAAAACAAAGCTGCTTGGTTTCAACTTGAAGCAACTAATATTACAAATTTATGTCATCCAAGTGCCACCAATTTCTTTCACTTTGGGATTTTTTCTGATTCTTTTGCATCAACTTCTTCCCCCTTCTTCAGTAGGTACTTGTATTGTTTTTGGTGGGGATTGAGGAATTTAAGGTACTTTAGTTAAAATTCATTTTACTTTTAAGTTTAGTCTCGAATGAAACCAGCTTTCGAGTAATTTCAATTTAAATGTGTTTTATTTTTCGCAGCTCTCTTGGACAAAATTTGCTAACAAGTAGCAATGTGGGAGAAATCAATTTCGCGATTGTGATTGCCATTATTGGCTTGGTGCTTTTCGCACTTCTCATTGGGAATATGCAAGTAATTACCCTTTTCCTTTAGTCCAAATTATTTATTTTTGGGTCTAGTTTTTATTTGCTTCTTAAATTTTAAAATTTTACATTTTAAATTTCATTTCTATTTAATCATTAGATTTCAAAATATTGCAAATTTATATTTGAGATTTAAGTTTTATTTTAATTTGGTCTATAAATTTTAAGATTTACATTTTTAAAATCAACTTTTTTTTTTTTACTAAATATTCACTTTTTTTAGTATTATAAAATAATTATAATTAATTAAGTTTTGATGTGTTTGGCATTGAATTTTGTATTACAACTTTCAATTTTGTGTTGGTTTTGTAATTATGTGGGTATATATATAAAAATTAGACTTATCTCCAATCAACAACATTAAGACTAGAAGAATGGAGAGTAAGAAGAAGAGACACAGAGCAATGGATGCAACACAGACAATTACCAAACCAATTAAAACAGAGCATAAGAAAATACGAACAATTCCGATGGATGGCAACTCACGGCGTTGACGAAGACCAAATTTTAAAATCCCTTCCTCTAGATCTCCGACGAGAAGTCAAACGCCATCTCTGCCTCGATCTCCTCCGTCAAGTTCCTCTGTTCGACGAAATGGAAGAAAGAATGTTAGACGCAATTTGCGAGCGATTAAGACCCTGTTTAAGCACTTCCAACACTTGTTTACTTCGAGAAGGCGACCCAGTTAATGAAATGTTGTTCATAATCCGTGGCCATTTGGATTCCCACACCACCAACGGCGGCCGGACTGGGTTCTTCAATTCGAGCCGTCTTGGGCCGAGTGATTTCTGCGGTGAGGAGCTGCTCCCTTGGGCGTTGGATGATGACTCTAGGTCCACGGCGGTGCTGCCGACGTCGACGAGGACGGTGACGGCGGTGACGGAAGTGGAGGGGTTTGCGCTTGTGGCGGAGGATTTGAAGTTTGTGGCGGCGCAGTTTCGGAGGCTGCATAGCAAGCAGATCAGGAGTACTTTCAGGTTTCATTCGCATCAATGGCGGACGTGGGCGGCGTGTTTTATACAGGCGGCGTGGTTTAGGTATAAACGGCGGCAGAAGAAGGAGGATGAGATTAATATCGTGGTTAATCATAGATCGTTGGTGAAGCCCCTTCAACTTGATTTCTCGGTGGAAGATAGATGAAGATGATTGATGAAGATGAACAAAAAAAAAAAAAAAAAAAAAACGAAAAAGAAAAAAAAATGTGTTTTTTTAATGTCTAAGTCAGCATTGGATCCAAGTAGATAATAAGGATAATGATAAGTTGATTCTGATTCTATTTTCGAAAATTGTTTATAGATTCTGTGAATAGTGGTGATTATGGAAACAATGTTTTTTTTAGTACATTTAAAGCTTGAATGTGAAAAGTTTAAAATGTATAACTATATCTTTTAAAAAATTAAAATATTAATAAATATAGTATTTTAAGTTAGTTACTCAATTGTTTAAATTAAAAGATATATTATATGTTATATGGTATTATGAAATATGAAATAATAACAATATATATCTTTTAACATAAAACAAGTTTACAAATTTATTAGCAATAACTTATATTCAACATAATATTTAGTAGATAACTATAACTAGTTTTATGATTTATAAATATATTATCAAATATATATTAAAAAATTGTTTAAATTAGAATTTAATTTCTGAATATATTATTAAACACATAGTAGCTATCACTGATAGTTGCTATTATCGATAGCTTTTCGATTTGAGAAGTGTGCTATCAGTGAGAGTTTTCAATTTGAGAAGTGTGTTATTAGTTGTTATCGTTGATAACTGCAATCAGTGACAATTTTCAATTTTAAAAATGTGTTATCAGTTGCTATGACTAATAGCTACTGTCAGTTGCTATCAGTGATGCTACTATTGGTGAATATCACTTATAACTGCTGTTAGCGATAACAACTGATAGCTGCTATTAGTAATAGCTTTCAATTCGATAAATGTGTTATCAGTTAGCTATCATTCATAACTGTTATTAGTGATGCTGCTATTAGTTATAACTTTTAATTTGCGAAATGGTCTATCGGTTGCTATCACCGATATGTTTCTATCAATGATAACCAAATAGTGGTTATTGCTAATATGTTTCTATAGTAATGTTTTGATGCTTTTTGTTGTTTGAATTTGATATCATGTTATACTTGTTTGTAAATAATCGGGGTCTTTTGATTAATTTGTTGATACATATAGTGTGTTTATATGTCGTTAATGATGCATATAGGTATAAAATGACATCCTTCTACATTGATAGTCATAAAGGATATCATGATAGCTACTATCAGGGATATCTTTCTATTACTAGTATTTATACATTATATAATGTAGTATTTGAGATGAAAGAACTCCTTGAGATTGTTTGATTGTACATAAAAGTTTTCATTGATAGTATGATATCATAGTATCATTGATAACATGTTATTTATGATAACATATTATAAGTGATACTACTGATAGACTTCATACTCTTAAAGTCCTATAAAAAAGAAAAAAGAAAAAGAAAAAACTATTGATCGGTTTGATTAAGTTCTTATTTCTCAATTTTTTAAAAAATAAACTTGTTTAATAACTATTATTATTTCTTATTTCAAACTTTTAATAAAAGTTTCTAAAAATGGTGCACACTTAGGACTTAAAGAAGTAATTTTTTTCAAATTCATTTTCATTTACTATTTATATTTAATTTTTTGATATAATAATCAAACTTGATTATTGTACTTTCCAATCTTAGGTTTGAAACTCAGTCTTTTTTCTTAAAACATGTGATTAAATATAATGGAACATAGAATTTTATATAATAAAAGACCGAAATGTTTTTTTTTTTTTTTTTTTTTTTTGAGAAGACCGAAATGGTTAAAAATGGTATTCAATAAATGAAATAAATATTTGGAGAAGGAAAAATCGAAGAATGGGTGGCGGCCGAGGAATTGATTGGACAGGTTGTTTCCTGGAAAAGAATGAAGAGAAAAATGTTAAAATTAAAATCTGACTTGTCTGAGTTATAGTTGAAACGGGAGATTTTGTGGAGATATTTGTAGTGGCCCCTAAGAAGATTTCGACAATCTCGAAACTTTGAATATTACATTTTTTTAATATTTCAGAAAAATTTTGGACTATGTCAAAATTTAATTCAAGATAAATACTAAAATTTATTCAAAATTTTATTGAGATTCAAATAAGTCCACAAAAGGTCCATGATGATTACAAATCCGGGTGAGATCATAGCACAACAATCGTTATTGAAAATAACTATCCCTATTAGTATGAAGAATGCGTGGTTAGATTTACCGTTGTAGTATGTGGAAAATGTAGAATGAGATTGGAAAAAAAGGAAGGATATGAAAAGGGACATGGATGAGGCCGCCTCGTATCCCATCAGATCTTTATTCTCAACAGCAATCATATAATTTATAGGCTAGAAAGGTAAAAGTCATCTTTTTTTCTTTCTTGTTTTTTTTTCTTTTCTTTCAAAAATAACTTTTGTATTTTTGTTCTTTTGTTACTTGAGCAAAATTAATTTGTTATTTTCTCGTAGTGGAGCAATAGTAATATCACGTAAAGATTTTGGTTGCTTTAAATTATTATAGAGAGAAGCAAGCTCTTCATTTTGCACCCATCATGTTTGATTCTGCGCTCATCAAGCACTTCAATTTAGTCTTTGAATTTTAAATTCAAAATTCTAGTTCATTTAAAGAAATTTAAAAATCAACATTTTTTATAATTTTTTGGATTTTTAAAATTAAGTTTATTTTCTTTCAATTTCTCATCACCATTTTTTTCTTTTTTTTTTAATAGGTTTCTCATCACCATTTTTTATCTTTCATAAATAAAACAAGTTGAATTCTTAGTCAATTTTCAAAAACAAAAACTATTTTCTTAGTTTTTAAAATTTGACTTGATTTCTTTAAAATATTAGTAGAAAGTAGATAATAAATTAGATGAAAGAGGTGTTTATAGAGACTTAATTTTCAAAAACTGAAAAACTAAAATGAATTGATTATTAAATTGGATCTCAATTTTAGAAGTTTGTGTTTATAATATTTTAGTCAATATAGCTAGTTTTTGGATATTGTAGATAACAAACAAGTGAACAACTACTACAAGAATTTTGGGCTTTAATGTCGGTTGGAAAAAGTGAAATCGGATGTATAATGTTGGTTTTGTTTTTTTTAAAAAAAGCGGATCTTTAATGTCGGTTTTAAACCGACATTAAAGATCCGCTTTTCTTTTTTTTCCTTAAAAAAAAAAAAAAAAAAACAAAACCCATTCTCCCCCATTTTTTTTTCATTTCCCGCTTCTATCCCTATTTATCCTATCTATCCCTTTTCTAAACCCTATTTTCCCCATCAGCCACCTCCCCCCCCCATTTTTGTTTCTTACGAAAACGATATTAGGTTACATTTTGTTTCTCTCCTTTCTTTTTCAGATTTTAGACAAACCTTCGTAGACGACGAAGAGAACTAAAACCGAAAGCTATAAAAAATGGCGACCAAAAATGCCAAAAATGCCAAAAAAGCCAATCTCTTGGATCATCACTCCCTTAAACACTTACTCGATGAATCTGTTTTTGAGGTAGAGAAGTAAGAGATATGTGGAACCAACAAGAAATGGCAGAACCCGTAGATAGGTCGGTAATGTCGGTCCATGTAGTACCGATTTGAAATCGATTTTGCATCTTTTCGTACTCCCAATGCCATTGATAAACAAGCAGTGAGAGTCATAGTCGATGCTTTGAGAAGATTCCAACGATGATTGAAAAAACAAATTGAAGAAAGAACAGAGAGATCGGTAGAGATATGAAGGATTTGAATCTGTTTCTGAGATAATTCAATTTGCAATTTCATTCCCTCTTTTTTAGATCTTTTTTGCATCAATTTTAATCTAGGTTTGAGCTTTTTCCTTGCAGATTGTCACCAGTCAAATTATTATTATTATTATTTGACCAATTTCGATAAAATTAATTTTGAGGGACTAAATTTAAGATTTATTGAAAATACGTAGACTAAAATTGGACAACTAAAAGTACAAACATTAAAGTTGAACCAACATCAAAATATAGGTATCAAAATTGTAGTTTAACCTAATAACTACTTTGTAACCGTCCTCTTCTCTCATTTGTAACCATGACAAATAGTTTATATCCAAATTCAAACAAAAATAATACATATGCACCTCGAACACATACTATTAAAACCGCTCCATAATAGTTCCTATTAAAAATATATTTATTTTTTGTATAGTTGTAGACCATTATTGTCATGCACATTGTATTTTTTGCTTAATAGTTCATTATTTATTTTAATGAAAAACAAAACTTTTGAATCAATTGTATAAGTTGGTGAGCATATATATATATATATTTTATATAAAAAAGGGGCGATTGCAAGGTTGTAAAAAAATAATAGTGAAATTAGGTCCATAGTCTACGGATATGAATTTTGTAGGAAATGGCAAAATTAAAAGCCCAACCAAATTGTAATAGTTAGATGATCAAAATGCCCTCACGGTTAAAAATGTGTGATTGTATTTAATTGTCGTCTGATTGTCATCTGATTACCATTTGATTGTCAATGATATCAATTACTATATAATTGTTTTCTTATTATTGTTTGATTGCTATTTCATATCGATTGTTATTTGATTGCTATCTTATACTGATTGTTAATAATATTGATTTACTAGCTAATTGTTGTTTAATCATTATTTGATATTGATTGTTCTCTTATTGACAATTATACCCATTGTTATCTGATTGTTATTATCTGATTACTATCTAATACTGCTCGTCAATGATACTGTTTATATTTGATTATTGTCTTATTATTATCCGATACTGACTATCAATGATATTGATTACTATTTGATGACGATTACTATTTATTTGCCTTTCATTTAGCTTGGGATGTAATAAAAAAGCAATAATTGTTGATAGCTTATGATATTGCCTTTTGATTATCTTGTTATTTTTTTTGTCACATAGTACTGATATTGTCCTATTTTTTTGTATCAGTTAGTAGTTTCTGACAGCTATTTGATGTTCTTCTAATTGATATCTAATTAACTTTTGATTGATATTTTAATCTGATTACCTTCTATTTGTTTTATCATTTAGATAGTAGTTATGATATTGCCAATTACCTTCTATTTTTTTTTCTCATAGCAGTTACATAGAAATTACAAAATATTAAGCCAATTACAATTTCCATTAGCACACGAATTGATGGAAAAAAACCGTGTTTTCCATTATTAAGTTTATACTTTAAAGAGGAAATTAAGGCCCTATAAAGAATTCTAAATTTCAGATTATAGAGGACGTTTGAGGTAAAAGTTATTATCAAAATATAATAACCACTTCATTTACTATTTGCTACAATTTTTACGTTTATTATTATTATTTATTTACTACAGTGTTTATATTTCCTTCTAAAATTAAAATAGTTTATGTCTCAAACACATACTATTATAAGCCAAACTAAAATAATCTACATTCTAAATACAAACTATCATACCCCAATTATAATAATATTATAATAACTAATTCATTGCTTCCCTAAATATCTTCTATATAATCCAATAAATAAGTTGGTCAACTATTCCACAAAAGTGCAATCCATCTCAATCCAGTATTATATATATCAAAAGAGAAATCTATAGAATTGTTGAAAATGAAAAGACATTTAAAGGTTTTTAAACATCAAGAGTATTTAAGTAAATTAAGCCCAATAGCATTTTTTAAAATATGTTGATCTTCTTAATTTTGAGGGCTCCAGCTCCAATCATGATGCACGTCAACAACAGAGAAGAAAATAGGTGTTGGTGCCGGAGATTGTTGACGTTGGGTTCTCCTTCGTGGGTACTGTTTCAAAATCACTAACGTTCATATATTTGTCATATATACAAAATTTTATAAGTTAAATACATGATTGCTATATCTTATTTTCAATTTATTATCTATGCAATTTCTAAAAAAGGAAAAAAAAAACATTAAAAGTTGGTAAATGTGAAATTTGCAAAAGTTGTTAGAAGTGTTTTTGTACGATTTTGGGACTAAAAACAAGAAATAAACCCAAATACGCAAGTGCGCTCTTCAGCGATGTATGGGTTTTCGTCGTCAAGCATGTGCGTGCTTCAGCAGCCAGTTTATTATATTAATAAATAAAGGAACTCTGCCGTCTTCACCATCATTATATTATATTATATATATCCCTCATGCATCCAATACCTCCACCATTATTTTACTGACATTTTGCACCAACAACAGCAATCACCTCCCGCAAACTTCCATGGCCGTTGACAAGAAGCTCCATATAGTCATCTTCCCATGGCTAGCTTTCGGCCATATGATTCCTTTTCTTGAGCTATCCAAACTTATTGCTCAAAAGGGTCACCACGTCTCTTTCGTTTCCACTCCCAAAAACATCGACCGTCTCCCCACTAAACTTCCTCCCCATTTAGCTCCTTTTCTCAGCTTTGTCAAAATTCCTTTCCCTCAAGTCGATAATCTGCCCCAAGATGCAGAGGCCACATCCGATCTCCCTTACGACAAAGTTCAGTTTCTCAAAAAGGCCGTCGACGACCTTAAACAGCCCCTCTTTGACTTTCTTCAAACTTCCGATGCGGATTGGATCTTATACGACTTCGCTCCCTATTGGTTGGGTCAAGAGATCGGACCCGCTCTTGGGATCAAAACCGCTTTCTTCAGTATTTACAATCCGGAGTGTCTTGTATTTCTTGGACCCATGTTCGGAGATAATCGGATTAAACCAGAGGATTTCACTGTTTCTCCCAATTGGGTTTCCTTCCCCTCGACCGTTGTGTTTCGCCACTTCGAAATCATGAGGATCTTCGACAGTATATCCGGTAATGTTACTGGGGTTTCTGATTTAGATCGCTTAAAAATGAGTGCTCACTATAGCGATATAGTGGTTGTGAGAGCATGCCCTGAATTTAATCAGAAGTGGATTCAATTGCTTGGTGATGTATACGGTAAAACCATTTTCCCCGTCGGCCAACTTCCGACATCGGAGTACGATTCTGGTGACGACAATCCAACATGGCAGTCGATTAAAGAGTGGCTTGACAAACAACCCAATGCTTCGGTGGTCTACGTGGCATTCGGGAGTGAGGCCAAGCCTAGTCAGGACGAACTGACAGAGATTGCTTTAGGATTGGAAAAATCAGAGCTGCGGTTCTTCTGGGTGTTTAGGACACGACGAGGACCGAGCGACCCGGACCCGGTTGAATTACCGGAGGGATTTGAAGAACGAACCAAAGGGCGAGGCATTGTGTGGACCACCTGGGCGCCACAATTGAAAATATTGGAGCATGACTCGGTGGGTGGGTTTTTGACACATTCTGGTTGGAGCTCTGTTGTGGAAGCGATTCAGAGTGAAAGAGCTTTGGTATTACTAACATTTCTTGCAGATCAAGGAATCAATGCGAGGGTGTTGGAAGAGAAGAAGATGGGTTACTCAGTTCCGAGGAATGAATTGGATGGTTCATTTACAAGGGATGCCGTGGCAGAATCATTGAAGCTGGTAGTGGTGGAGGAAGAAGGTAAGATTTATAGAGAGAGAATAAGAGAGATGAAACATTTGTTTGTGAATAAAGAAAAAGATGACGAGTTAATTGATCAGTTCTTGGGATATTTGAAAGCGCATGGGAATAGAGATGAACTTTGAACTGAAGATGCACTGTGAAACCAATCTTGATATGCTAGTTTTTTATTTCTCTAGTTTGCCGGCCTATGTCCATGGTTTCACTCTTCTAAGTTAAAACTTATTGTTAGAATAATATTTTCATCCATGTGTAATTTTAGTTTTTTTTTTTTTTTTTTTTCATCTCAATAAATTTGTTAGTTTCTCAATATCGTTTACTAATATCAATTTTTCCATGTGGCTGCTGATTTCATTGTATTTGTATCTCAATTCGACAGTCAGATTCATATCACATAAGATATTTTTCTTATCCCAACCCCCAATCAAGGCAAAAGTAATTTTTTAATTTTGTTTTATTGACATTTGAGCATAAGTAATTTGTTGTTTTCTCGTAGTGGAGCAATACTAATATCACTTAAGATTTTGTTTTCCTTAAATTAATATAGAATGGTAAGACTTACCCATTTTGTGCCCCCACATGTTTGAATCTGTATCACCTAGAAGTTCACATATTGTGATAACTTCATTGGGAAAAGCACGAGTACCGTACATTTTTCCTAATATTTAAAGTAGACAATAAATGCTACATTAAAGAATTAAGATAAAAAAAATAATAATAATAATTCAAATTCAATTTTTTTAATCAAAACATCAAAATTTATTAAGCCTCAAGGGCATGAAGTGGAAATGCATCCGTCTCCAATAATGAAGGTACAAAAGAGAAATCTCTTGCGTTCTTTGCAATACAATCAACAAGCAGATTGCTGTTCCTATCAATATGTTCAAATGAAACATCAGCAAAGGATATAAAGATTGACCAGATTTCTTCAGGTCAACATGCATCTTCCGAGATCATCTCCTTCTTCCTTCTAATCAAATTGATCGATTGCATGCACTCAGATTCAACGATTATTCTGCCATTAGGGATCACCATTGAAGCAAATTGAAGCCCTTCAAGAATCGCCCGGACTTCCATTAGTGGTTTAACATAGGACAAATACAAAGATATTTAGAAAACAGTTAGGGTATACCTGAGTTAGGTTGGGTTGAATTGAGAGTATTTTCTGGGCCAACTTTGATTGGGTTGACAAGCCAAAAAATTCAAATAAAGTCTCAAACTCAACCCTCAAATTCGGATCGGGTTAGGTTAGGTTCTCGGGTTATAATTTATTTTTCCTTTTTAATTAAAAATATTAAATATATCTACAACACATGAATAATAACTACAATCTCATAAAACTGAAATGTTAAATACCAAATATCTATGATGTTTATTACAAACTTTAAAACAAAGATAAATATCATAATAATTTTAAAAGAAAAATATTAAAAATTCACAAATTAATACCTATAAAGTAATCAAACTTTAATCAAAGATATATATATATATATATATAGGTTGGGTTGGGTCAATCCAAATCTTTTTAGTCAATCCACAATCCAACCCAATCCAACAACAATAAAAAAAAAGTTTAACCTAATTCAATCCAAGAATAAAACTAACCAAATTCAACCTTATTTTTGGATTGAATAATCTAGATTGTTCAGACGGTTGAATCATTAGAACACCCTAAAAATAACAATGAGCACCCAAATGAATTGCTATGCATTCAAATTCAATCTTAAAAAAAAAAAAAAAAAAAAAAAAAAAAAAAAAAAAAAAAAAAAAAAAAAAAAACTAACACTTTATTCCTTCCATTTTAAACTCAACTTTTTAATTCATTAAAAAAATCAATATTTTAGACAACTTCAGTAATTTTTTGGATTTGTTTTTTTTTTAAAAAAAATTAATTCTATTTCCTTATTTTCTTTTAGTTTCTCACAATCATTTTCATCTTTTTCAAGTAAAAGAATTGAATTTTTAGCCAAATTTTAAAAATAAAAACTACATTTTATTTTCTTTTTTAGATTTTAAAATTTGACTTGGTTTTGGAAAACACTGGTAGAAAGTACATAATACATTAGGTGGGATAAGTGTTTATAGGTCTATTTTTTAAAAAAAAAACCAAATGTTTGGAAATTTTAATTTTAGAATTTTATGTTTATAATCATTTTGGTCATGCCAACTTTTGTAGCTACAGTGACGAAAAATTGACGAAAAATTGACGCATAAATTATTCAAACCTCAAGAGTTAAAATATTATGTTTGAAACTTTAAAGTCTAAAATGCTTCCAATTCTAAAATTCAATGACCGAAAAGTGTAATTTTTTTAAAAAGGTTACATTGAAAATAATTAATATTGAAAGAAAATATAAAATGTAAACAAGGAGGAAAAAAATTATTTTAGCTCTAAACTTTGTAAAGTGCGAATTTTTATCCATAAGGTCGAATTTGATAAAATCAATTTTTACTCTAAAATTTGATTTTCTTTTCCAATTAACTATTATAGAGTTTTTTACTTTTTTTTCCCCCTTTTTCTCTTGACGACAATTCTAAGGTTTTTGACATTGATATATATTGTTTGAAAAGTGATTATTAATTTTTGAAGATGATGATTAAAACTTGGAATTTATTCTGCATTAAAAAAATATGATATTCTCTTAAAAAAAAAGTGATATTATTTCAGGAAAGTGATCTGACGAATCCGATGAGCACAAAAATGTGCTTTTTAGTTTTCATTTAGTGATTGACCAGTAATAGCTCTATAAAATTTGTTACACCTTTCTTCAACTCAAACTTGTCCAACTTATATATCGATTTTTTTAAATAAAACTTTTAGACCAGATTTGATTTTTTATTTTTTATTTTTTAAAATTAAATCTCTCTCTATATATATTTATCATGGTTTGTATCAATTTTAAATTTAAAAGTTGAGTTCTTAGCCAAATTCAAAAAATAAAAACAAATTTTTAAAAACTACATTTTTTTTTTTTTAGTTTTCAAAATTGGACTTGATTTTACATGGATAAAAAAGTAGATATCAAAACAAGAAATTTAGAGATGAAAGAGGTGTTCATAGACTTAATTTTCAAAAATTAAAAATTAAAATCCAAAGAGTTATCAAACAAAGTCTTAATAGTTTAGGTCATGTGTGATGACTATTTAATTTTTAAGTTTTGGTTTTTCTAGAAATTGAGTTTGTTTGTTCTCAATTTCTTACCATGAAGCATATAGGTCCATTTAGTAACCATTTTGTTTTTGTTTTTTTGTTTTTGAAAATTAAATTCATTTTCTCCCAAATTCGCACATTAGTTTGCATTTTTCTTAAGTAAAAAAAATTGAGTTCTTAGTTAAATTTTTTAAAAAATAACAAGTTTTTAAGGTTTCGTTTGGTAACTATTTGGTTTTTGCAAATTAAGCATTTATCATATGAATTTCTTACGTTAACATTTTTCTTAAGTACCAGAGTTAAATTTTTAGCCAAATTTAAAAATATTTTTTTTAATAATTTTCAAATTTTAGATTAGTTTTTGAAAGCATTAGAAAAATGTTGATAAAAAAGCACGAAATTTAGATGTGTAAGAGGTGTTACAAGTTTAATTTTAAAAAACTAAAAATAAAAAATCAAAGGATTATCAAATGGGGGCCTAAAAACTACTTATTATTTATTATTTATTTTTAAAACTTAGCTTTTCTTTTAAAAACAATGATAGAAAGTGGATGACAATGTAAGAATTCGGAGGTGGAAAGGGTGTAAGGGTGTTTATAGGCCTAATTTTTAAAAATTAAAAACTAAAAACCAATTAATTATCAAGTGGGACCATATAAATTTAAAATGACTTTTTAAAAATTTAAAACTAAAAATCAATTAGTTATCTGAGACCATACAAATTCAAAATGACTTTTAAACATGCTAGGGTTTTACCACGTCCATATGCACGTGTATTTTTACTTTTTAAAAAGGAAGTAGGTGCTTTTTTTCAATAATATGAACAAAATATTATTTAATAGTTTTATAATTAAAATTAAGATAGATTAATTTTATATGTTCTTGTAATATATTATACTTAGTTGTTAATATGCCATGACTCATTTGAATATGATTTAATCTAATTAGTTTAATAATAATTTTGTAATTAATTTAATAATTAAAAATGATAAAACTTTGAAACAAAATATTAAATTTAGTTATTGTCTATTAGTGATAGATACTGATAGACTATTATCATGTATCACTACTAGATGTCTATCAATATCTATCAATATCTATCACTGATAGATAATGATATTTTGTTATGTTTGAAAATATATTCAATAGTTTTGTCGTTTAAAACAAATTTTCATTTTTTAACTATTTATTTTAATCCTTAAAAATACATTTATTATTTAATTTTCAAGTAAAAATTAATATTTTTATAATAATATACATATTTGTTTAACTAACCTATTATTACATGTGATGCACATAATATATTCTAATCTTCTTTTTTTATTATAATAAAAATTATAATTTCATTTACTACAAATCACTGCATATTATAAAATTAACGAACTCATTTTACTATCAATATACAGTGTAATTCAAAAGATATAATATTAAAAAACACATAATCAAGATAAACAAAAATATACTAAAATTTTAAAATATACGAATATCTAGAGTTAGTTATGACTTATATACAAATAATTTATATGATTTTTTTATAATAATAGAAACATAGTGTCTAGAATATGTATTTTTTAATTGATTAATTGTTTTTTATAATTTACCCTATCATCAAAGTTTAATAAGTTTTTTTTATTAATTTTATAATTTTATTAAAATAAAAATTTCAAATTATGTCGTGAAATTGAGTGCAACAAATAATTTTCAAGCTAATGAAATGAAAAGAAATTATAAAAACTTTTGACATATCAAATTTTTAGAAAAATTGTAGTAGGTGACAAAATAACACATATATATATAAAATAACACATATATATATATACTTGAAAGTTGATTATTACTTGATATACACTTTTTTTATTATTAATATTATTGAAAGTGGCTTTGATATCGGATATACTGATATCATTTCAAATTATCATTTTCTGTGTTTGTTTACTCTGAAATAATAAAAAATTTGTTTTCATTTAAGATTTTAAATCGTCTTTTTTTTTTTCTATAAAAAAAATCCCCTTTAAAACAATCAGATTTGGGAGGATTTTAAACTTAAAAAATATTTGTTTCCAATTTTACTTCCACAGAATTTTTTAATTTTTTTTTGTCTTAAATATATTTACTTTTTATTTATTATTTTGATTGATAAAGAATACCATACTAGACTTTTTTTTAGTTTTTTTTTCTAAGAATAAAATGTTTTTTTCGTTATAAATTGATTTAATTTTTTTTTTTTTTTTTTTGTTATCTGTATGACAAGAATGGTTATGGGTAAAGAAATAAGGGGATTTTTGAAAATAGAAAAAGAAGGAGAAAATGTTTACATAAATAACAAAATTTAATTATAATTAGGGTAGAAGTTGTTATCAATATTTGTCATAGAAAGACTTAGATAGACTGTATAGAAGTCTATCAATGTCTATCAATGATAGAAACTGATACAAGTTCACTGATAGACCTTGATCGAAGTCTATCAACGTCTATCATTGATAGAAATTGATAAAAGTCTATTATTAATGCTATCAATAATAGAAATCGATATAATTCCATCATTGAGACTATCAGTGATGAAAACTTATATACCTCTATCAATAATAGAGATTGGTAGAAATTTATTATCAATAATATATGTCAGTGATGAAAACCGATATATATTTGATTTGCTTCCTAATCAAATGTGGAAAAGAAAAAAAAAAAGAGTACAATTCTTTGTATTAAAAAGAGAGAAAAAATAAGCAACTCTGATAGGTTTCCCCCCACCCCTATTTATTTATTGAGATAAGCAACTGCGATAGTTAAAGATAAATAAATATGTGAAAACGGAAAGGAAAAAAGAAAAAAAAATGACAGAATTGGATTTTTGGAAATAAAATAAAGAAAGCATCAATCATTTTTTAAAAATATATATGAAAAGGAAAAAAATAACTTTTGAAAACTCTTGAGAAAATAGTAGAATTTCTGAAAAAAAGAAGAATTATGAGGGAGAATCTATACCTATATGTTTTGCCTCTAATTGTCGCATTCATTCACATTAAACTATTGCATCAATTCACATATGTAGTATTTAGAAAGATAAATAAGTTAGAGAAAAAGAAACAAATTAGAGAGAATAAATTAGAAAGGTTATACAAATGTTAAAATTAGAATGACAATAAAAATTTTCGAAAGAAAAGTAGTATAGTAATTTTAAGGTAAACAATAATTAGGAACATACATATAGGAATAATTATATTTTAAATTTTTTATCTACTAAATGTTAGAATATTACTTTAAATCTATATTAAAAAATAAATTAGCCCTAGGATCATTCATGCTAAATTGCCAATAATAAATAACATACCAAATTCCATTGAGATTGATGATAGTTCAAGAAAAAGATAACTATGGTCTTCCTAAAAAAAAAATTATGAATGTCCTTAATGGGATCTCTCTCTATATGGGATTCAAGATATTGTTTTGGTATATTGAGAATTATAGCCCTGAGGTCTCTTTATATACTAGTTCAATTAGCGTTCCCATTAAACCCTAATTAACTAGGAATTTCATACTCAATTAGAAATCTAGGGTCTTAATTAATTAAATCACATAATATGACTCAATCTAATAAAATAACTTAAATAAGTTATTAATCCACATACATAACTCATATTTTAATTAAACGTATTATTATTTAAATATGTCTAACAATCTCCCACTTGGGCTATGTCTGTGTACTTAATATAATTAAATCACTTAAACCTTAAATGCGCATAAATAGGTAATTCCCCTTTAAAACTCAATCTGGTTCATCTCTTGTATTAGCACGGAATCAAGGCAGCTTTGGTCACTACCTTTCTAACTAAATCTTCCTTTATCATCAATTCCAATACATTTGATAACATAGATCAAGTAGGGATGGATAACATGGAAATTACATGCAAAGTAATCTAGATCATGTCTATTTCACTACAAGAATTTTGGGCTTTAATATCGGTTGAAAAAGGTGAAATCGGATGTATAATGTCGGTTTTGCTTTTTTTTTTTTTTTTTTTTTTTATTTAAAAAAATCAGATCTTTAATGTCGGTTTTAAACTGACATTGTAGGGGAACCTTTAATGTCAGTTTTAAACCGACATTAAAGACCCGCTTAATTTTTCTCTCTTCACTCTCCCCCTATTTTCTTTTTCCTCTCATTCTCACAATTCCCTCTTCAGACCCTCTTCTTTCTCATTTCTCTCTTCCAAACCCTTGCCATTCGTCCATCGATCGTGGGTGAAGAGTCTGTCGTGGTGTAGATCTGGCTCGGATCTAAAGTCGAACCCAGTCGTCCGTGGTGTAGATCCTCTCATTCGTCTGTTGTTGGCCGCACCCAGTTGCCCAGATCTGAAGTCGTCCAGATCCGTGTGCCGCCGTTCGTCGTTCGTCCAGATCAGTATGCTTTTCTTCTCTTTCCTCTCTTAAACTCACAACAATTTTTGTTCTTATGTTACGCCTCACAACTGTTTGTGTAAATGTCTCAATGAAAGCCAGATGCGATTTCACTTCAATATGTCTCTCTGCTCCTAGATTTGGGACTTTTTATGTGTCTATGCCCTTTGAAATTCGATTTGATCAATGGTTTTGTTGTATATGATACATTTGTTGAAGTATTGGCAAGAGGCGTTGCCAAGAGTTGCTCCTGTGTTGGGTATGCATGAGCAAGAGCAGTGAAAGCGAAATGTTGAGCGCAAGGCGTTGGGTAGACGATCGTGTAGAAAATGGGTAGCGCTACACAATGAGGTAGGCGATCGTGTAGGTGGGTGCTGGACGATCGTGTAGCAATGTGGGGAGCTAAACGATGAGGTAGACGATTGTATAGCAGATGCGCGGAGCTAAGCGATGCGCTGGACGATCGTCGATCGTGTAGGTGGGTGCTGGACGATCGTATAGCAGATGCACAGGCACTAGACGATCGTGTAGGCGGGCGCTGGACGATTGTCGATCGTGTAGGCGGGCACTAGACAATCCTATAACAGATGCGCGGGCGCTAAGCGATAGACTACACGATGGAACTACGGATGGGCATGAGTGCTAGACGATAGCCGTGCTACGCTAGACGATGAGCATACGCGCTACACGATAGATGGAATGCTAAGCGATAGGCGATGACGTTAAGCGATAGGCGATGACGTTAAGCGATAGGCGAATGCGTTAGACGATAAGGCGTCAGCGCTAAAAAATTGAGGTAAACGATGGGCGCGGTAGCTAAACGTTAGCCTATCCGCAGATCGTTTACTAAACGATTGAGCTACACGATGGGCCACTGGAGCTAAGCGATAAATGCAGGAACTAAATGATTGATTGGCTTGAGAACATGTGCATTATGCTAATTAAATATACTAAAAGAATGTAACTCACAGTTTTAATAAGTTTTAGTTGATGACTCACAGTTTTAAAAAGAAGATTCTTTTATTTATTCAACTATTGAGTTTTCTTGTTTTGTAGGTGAAACAAAGGAGTAAAGATTTGGTATCGCAACCTCTTTATGCTTTTTCTTGGGGAACTCTAGTAAAGAATTTTTCCTTGAATGTACCATATATACACATTCCCAATAAACACGGTTAGTTGAATATGAATTCTGATCAAATTTTCACTTTCAATCCTTTGTCTTAAACCTTTTTTGTTTGTGATCCTTTGAGCAACAGTGCTTAGACAAAGATGTCTATAATCAGACACTGCTGAAGCTGGAGGGGTCTGTTCAAGAAGAATTATGAAGGGATCCATACTTACCAATTAGAGAGAGACAATAAACTCATAATGTTTGTAAAACCATAATATTTGTATTACTTGTAATTTATGTTTTCAATGGTTGAATTATTGTATGGTCTTTTAAATTATAATTTTATAGCAGAATTTGTGGATTAAATATAATAGATTTGCAATCCATATATAAATAATATGTCATAGCCACAATGTTCGATGATGATATGTCATGTTATACTTTTTGACAAAAAAAAAATGGATTCAACGATGAAATTTAAAAAAACAGACAACAATTGATAAAACGAACAGATTCTGAGCTTTAATGTCGGTTGGAACTGACATTAAAGGGCTTTAATGTCGATTGCAAATTTCATAGACAACCGACATTAAAGAGCTTTAATAACACTGTCTTTAATGTCAGTTGCAACCGATATTAAAGCCCTTTAATGAAATTTGCAATCGACATTAAATAGAGTTCCTTCAATTGGTATCAGAGCCAGGTTGTGTTTTGATTTCCAAATTCCATTTGTTGTATTGAATTTCGTTTACAGTTTAATGGGTTTTAAGTTTCTGCAATGCATTTAACTGTTAAATGTTTGTGGATGTTGTTGATGGTTGTTTTGGGATAGTTGTCTCTGACAAAAGTTAATTGTAAGTGCTCCTGCGTTTTCTGACGTTATTTCTTGTAATTGAGTCTGTATTCATTTAGAGTTTTTTAATCATTCTTGAAGAAGCTTCAGACGCAAGAGTTGCAGTTCGATTCGATGGAGAAGACAAAACAGTGGTCACATCGTGTAGCTTAAGCTAGACAATCGTTTAGATTTGACTATGCGTTCATGTAGAGTTGTTCCACTCGATTGTGTAGCATTTGCTAAACGATCGCATAGTTAATGCCATAGCCAGTATTTGAATATTTGGTTGGGGCCTGATCTTTCTTCTTCTTCTTCTATCTCTTGTCAGAGTATAGTCAGCTAGGTTCTCAAGCTGGGTGACTTGGTCTTGACCTATTTGTTCACTTACTTCTGTTTTAATGGCTTGGGGATTCTGGATGCCATTCTCTGATGATGCCCTTTCAATTATAGGTAAGTGCTCCACTGTAAAGGTAGTGGAATTCTCATTTAAAACTCCTTCAGCTAGCTGTTTACCATTCTCTGATACTGAAATCATTTCATATTCTCTTAAAATTATTTCTCTACTCATAATACTCTGATTATAACTGAAGTCTCAAAGCTTGTAACCTTTAGTTCCTTCAGGATACCCTATAAACATGCACTTTAGGACCCTAGGTTGAAGTTTGCTTTGCCTCGCATGTATATATGTTGTGCACCCAAAGGCTTTTAGGTTTGATAGGGAGGTACACCTGTCCATATTTCCTCAGGTGTTTTCATGTTAGTGAAAGTGTAGGGGCTTCTGTTAATAGTGTAGGTGATTGTTGCTAAAGCTTCTGCCCAAAAAACTTCTTTGAGGTTAACTTCTGATAGTATGCACCTCACCCTTTCCATAAAAGCTCTGTTTATCCTTTCAACTACCCTATTTTGTTGGGGTATATAGGTAACTGTTGTGTGTCTTGAGTCACTCCATGAAGGAGTTCCAGCTTATCCCCATAAGTCAACATGTATGTAACTGAGTTTATCCTTTGAAGTATGGATTCCTTTTGTGAATTTGAGTCTCTCAGCTTTGCCATAGACACAATGCTCACAAAAACTTATCTTCTTTGAGCCTTTAGGTTGAATCAGCCCTTGTTTTGTTAGTTCATTCAAGCCTTGTTCACTGATGTGTGAGAGTATCTTATGCCACAATTCAAGCCTTTTATCATGCTATCTTGAGATAATAAAGCAACATTAAGAAAGGACACACTTTTCAAGTAGTATAGGCCATTCATCCTTACTCCAAGTAGCATTGTCTTTCCAGCCCTCTTCACAAGTAGATTTTCTTTGTTACCAATGTAATAACAGTCTTGGTCAACTAACATTCCTAGAGAGATTAGGTTCCTTCTAAGTTTAGATACATGTCTTACCTCCCTTAGAAGTATTTTTTTATTGTCTTCTAATTTTAGGCATACTGAGCCAATTCTCATAATTTTACAGTCATGATCATCCCCTATGGTGATTGAGCCTCCTTCCCAGGATTTGTAATTCACAAACCATTCTCTTTTGGAAGTCATATGATAGGTACACCCTGAGTCCATGACTTAGTCTACCTTCTCCTCAGTCTTATATCTCATGGGCTTCAAATGAGTTGTTGTCAGAATTTCAGTGTATTCATAGGAATTTTCACCCACTAAAACATTACCTCTGCCATAATCTCTTGTTCTTTTGTTGTCACTCCTTTCATAGTCTTTGTTTCTGTCATTTCTGCCATTTTCTGTATGCTTTCTTGAGTTTCTTCTATAGGGTTTTCCCTTCTCAGGACAATTCCTCTTGAAATTCCCCTCCTTGTGGCAAGTAAAACACTTCAAAGGAGGTTTATCCTGATGGTTCTTATGGGTTTTGTCAAAGCGACTCCCTCTAGTGAAGTTCTTCCCTTTTGAGTAGAGAGACTCAGCCCCTCCAGCCTTATTCTCTGTTTTTAGCTTAAGTTCTTTACACCTTAGAGCATTAATCACTGAGTTCACTTAAAGGAACTCCTAAACAAGAGTGCTTATGAGTGGAAGTAGATCTTTCCGATTTCATAGTGACAGAATTACTACACATACCTTCTAACATATAAATATGCATTGTAAACACTAATTACTGGCATGCTTTAACAATAAATACAAAAGACCGAGAGAACGTACCAGTTGAAAACTTTCTTCAATCGAACTCGGTCCTACGTGAACGAACTCTTCTCTCTCTTTATTGTCCAACAAGCAAATGCCTAGCCGCACCACAGACGTCTACATGATCAGCAGCGCACGGACAACAAGCAACCGAGGAAGACACCACCACTCGAAGCCCTCAGTATTCTCGGAGTGAAAATCCAAAGGGTGTACTTTGAGGGAATTGGTAGAGGGGATGAGGAAAAAAAATTGTGTAGTACAATCAAGCAAGTGGGAGAAAATGGAAGACTATCGTATAGTCGGGTGTGCTTGATCGTTTATGTCGGGGTACACGATCGGGTAGGTATAGTTAAGCGATCATCTATCAAAAGGTAGGTAATCGTTTAGTTATGCTCGGCGCGCTAAGCGATCGTTTAGATAATCGATGGCGATTATTTAGCTATGCGGGTATGCGATCGTTTAGGAGGCGGGTGCTATAGGCTCTCAATACTAAGTGATCGAAGGCTTTCACATTGTGAGCAAATTTTCGGATTCTCTTGCGTGTATGTAAATCAAAATGAAAACTATTTTCATTTTTATTTTTCAGTTACAAGAACTGAAATCAACTTCCCACTTTTGCACGAATCCAAAGAAAACTTCAGTCAATTATCTCATAACCACCTAATTAACAAATTAATGAATATAATCATATTATATTCTTAACCAATAGTTTAATATCATATATCAACTATGGTGTTTTCTCCCTACTTGATATAAATCACATTTATATCCAATTTCCTCCAAAATAATGTATCTCATACATTTGATCAACCATATCATATATAATTAACCAGTTCAATTATATCATATATATTTGAACTCCCTCTTGCTAATTTGAACATTCCAAACTGACCTAAAAACAGATTGTCAACTTTTATCCAAGATACCAAGGGGACCTTATAAACCTATGGCTCGAACCTCTAACGGTACGTGAATAGTTGACTAAACTCTTTAGCCACTAGATCCACCATCCGTTAACTGTCATGCATTCCACTAAACACCAACAGCTGAACTCTTCTTACCACAGATATATTTCTGTGTCCATCGGATATTACCAATCATGAGTATGATAACCCTTCACAGATGCTCGTAAGTACAGTTGAGCCAAATTACTGTTTTGCCCCTGTAGTTACATCTTACTAATTAAGTACCATTGATTCCTTTAATAAACAATACAACATAGTCCAACTATGTGTGAACACCTCTCGGGCCAGGAGAAGATGTGTGGTGCCACACCGTTCAAGCCCTGGAATCAACCCTTAAGGGAGCTATCTATCTACTTACCCCTGCTTCGAGGAAGGAGTGAATTCCATCTTATGTAGCTGAGTTCCCAACTCCCAAATCAGACGAATCCCTAAAGTACTGGGTTTGAGTCGGCGGTCTGGCCACTCGCACCCATACAAATCAAAGGATCGCCCTCAATGGCAGGAGTTCCCAACTCATTCAGAATTGAGATTATGTTACCTATGGTCATCCTGGTGAAGTGAAGTCTTTGTCATGAACGGTGTTATATAATGAGACGTTAATACTTCGTGGTCAGGTCTTATACAAACTCTTTGTATAAGATGCCCCTACTCGCATGTCCCCTACACAAATGATCAGGATCGGACCATCTGTGACAATTCACAGCACTTGTAACTATTCCACAAAGCGGGTCGCATCCGTAGCGTTACCAGGATAAGGTTTCACTCCTATATCCATATACGACAGACCATTTTGGTTATCTTTTAAGACATGATCCACTTGTATGTCACCACATACATGCTTAAGTTACATAAAGATAAGGGATTTTAGTTTATTGGTTTGTGATAAAGCAAATAAAACAATCAGATGATCAAAAACAAGAAGTGAAGTAAAATATCATATATTATACATCACAAGCGTTCGTACAAACTGTTTACAAACTACAGGACACGAGACTTTAGGGCATCAACCCCAACACCACTATCACATTGCCTTTGCCATATTTCAAAGCTGATCTAACTTCTTTGTAGGCTTCATGTGTTGAATTTATCAAGATGGCAGCTTCACTCTCAGCCCTTAATTTCTCACCAGATTGATTAAAAGCATTTGTAAGTTTTTTGAACTCATATAAATTCTCATCCAACGATTTAGATGGGTTTATTTTAAAAGAAAACAACATCTCACGAATGTAAATTTTATTGGGAAGATCCTTTTTGTCATAGAGCAAGTGTAGCTTCTTCCAAGCATCATGGGCTAAATTTTCAAAAACAAAAAATCACAAACGAAATGGTTATGAAACGAGGTCTGTCTATAATCTTTGGTTAGTTTTTGTTACCTAAGTTTTTTTTTTTCTTTTGAACATTTTAGTTGAGTGGAAGACAAAAGAATAGTCAAAATTTCAAATAAAAAGCTATATAAAGTACTACCTCTATATTTTTAAAATTCACAATTAGTGGAGTAACTACCTTCACACGACCAACACCAATAATCAATTTTAGGCTCCGACAATCACCTCCGAAAACAAACTCCAATGACCACCTTCGACTACAAACTCTAACGAAAATCACCTTCAATGATCAAATTCGCTTCGAGCGAGCAACTCCGGGCATCGACAACCACCTCCGATGACAAACTCCAACAACCAACTCCAATACCACCTTCATGTGATCAACTTCGAGCTCCAACAACCACCTCCGACTACAAAACTCTGATGAAAATCATCTTCAATGATCAACTTCGATGACATCCTTCGCACAACCAACTCTGACGACCAACTTCGGGCTCCAAAAACCACCTTCGATGACAAACTTCAATGACTAACTCTACGGCCACCTTCATGCAACCAACTTCAAGCTCCGACAATCATCTCCAACTATAAACTCCAATGAAAATTATCTTTGATAATCAACTTCAACAACCACTTTCGACTGTTATAAGATCGATGACTGTTAAAGAATGTTGTAGGGTTGTTAATTACATAAATAATAGTATTTTGTCTATATTAAGTGCAATATTTATATGTATAAATTTGTAAAATACATTTTTATTTAATTGAATTCATATATCAAATGAGTGTTAATATATTTGGAAAAGTATGTATGCAGTTAAAAAGTATGTAATGCATAACAAAAAAAAACATAAAATGGAGATTTTTTCCTGGAACATTTTCTAGCAAGAAATAGTGAAATGGAGATTTATTCTCTAATAATCCTCCAAATTTGGAGGAGTTGAAAGTGAAATTGTTGAAGAAATATGGTGGTATTCTAGTGGCTACTAAGACTATGGGGAATATTCAATTAAAAAACTCATGACAGAGTAAAAACAAAGAGCAACAACATGAAGAAAGAAAAAAAAGAAAGAAAGATGATGTGAAATTCATGGAGAAAAATTAGGAATCAAAAGATTTCATTTCTTTTCGGTTTTCCGTGTTATTTAACTATATTTCTGCAAGAAATGGGTTAATAATTGTTTATATATAAAAAATAAAAAATTAAAAGAAAAGAAATTTCAATCCATATTTTCTTCAACACAAAGATGAATAGAATTATTGAATAAAAAAGGTTTCAAAACAAAATAGTCATCAATAAAAGCAGATTATTTAGAGCTTAAAAAACTGTATCTAATACTCCGGACATATGAACTCAACTCTGCACCTCAAACACAGATTTATGAACCCAGACTAAATAACTCTGCACCCTAAATAAATACAGACATATGAACTTCATAGACATATGAAATCCAGACATCATATCTCAATCAACGCTCCAGACAATCCCTAAGATTGTTTCACTTTCTTCCACTATTTTCTTCCAATATGAATATTTGTGTGCAAAAATATATATTTATGAGAATATTATAAACCCTTGTGTAAAGATTTCAAAACAATTGATTTTCGGATCATATTCCGAACACCAAAAGGTTTCAAACCTATGGGGCACAAATGAGTATTTGTGAGAAAAAGAAATGGAAATAATGAGGTCACAAGATACAAATCAAGACTAGTTATACAAAGTTTTTCACAAAGATTTGATATTGATTATGAGGAGACATATTCTCTAGTGGTGGATGCAATTGCTATTTAATTAGTCTGACTTTATACGAAAGTTGAGATATGCATCTTATGAATGTAGTCACAACATATTTATATGGATCTCTTGATAATGATATCTATATGAGAATCCTAGAAGGATTTAAGGTACCTGAAACATATACATCAAATTCCCAGGAACTGTATTTAATAAAGTTACAGAGATCACTATATAGATTAAAACAATCAGGACGGATGTGGTACAATTGTCTGAGTGGTTATTTATTGAAATTTAGGATACCAAAATAATCCAATATGTCTGTGTGCTTTTATAAAGAAATCACAATCAGGATTTGCTATTATAATTATATATATATATTAATAATTTGAATATAATTGGAACTCTTGAAGGGCTTTCAAAGGCAATAGAATATCTTAAGAAATAATTTGAGATGAAAGATCTTGGAAAAACAAAATTTTGCCTTGGCTTTCAATTGAGCATTTAGCATATGGGATATTTGTTCATCGGTCAACTTATATAGGAAAAGTTTTGAAAAGATTTTATATGGACAAAGCACATCCAGATGTGAAGAAAGATATATTTCGACATCAAGATGATAATGAAGAACTTATTGGTTTTGAAGTACTATATCTTAGTGCAATTGGTGCACTTATGTATCTGGCTAACAATACAAGACCATATATTACTTTTCCAGTAAATTTATTAGCTAGATATAGTTCTTCCCTTACAAAAAGACATTGGAACGAAATTAAGCATAAACTTCGTTATCTCCAAGAAACAATCGATATGGATTTGTTTTATTCAAACAAATCAAATTTTGACCTAGTTGGTTATGCAAATTCTGGATATTTATTTGATCCACACAAAACTAGATCTCAAACAGATTATCTGTTCACATGTGGAGGAACTGCTATATTATGGCGATCGGTGAAACAGACCATAACAACCACTTTCTCAAATCATGCTGAAATTCTTGCAATTCACGAGACTAGTCGAGAATGTGTATGACTAAGATCAATGACTCAGCACATTCATGAAACATGTGGCTTGTGTTCTAATAAAAATCTTCCACCAATATTATATGAAGACGACATAACTTGCATATCCCAAATCAAAGGAGGATATATCAAAGGAGATAGAACAAGGCATATTTCACTTAAGCTTTTCTACACTCATGATCTTGAAGAAAATAACGACTTCATTGTACAACACATTTGTTCGAAGGATAACCTGACAGACTTATTTACAAAGGTATTACCAACCATAACTTTTGAAAATTTGGTGCACAATATTAGAATGTAGCGACTTAGAGATCTTAAGTAATGTTTTCATGAGAGGAGTAAATATATTGCATTCTTTTTGGAGTATATATTATATGAAATATGTATTTTTTTCCTTCTTTAGGATTTTTTCCCACTGAGTTTTTCCTAGTAAAATTTTCATTGACATGTTAATATTTCCATTGATATTTACACATTTTCATGAGTTTGACATCGATATAAAAAATAAATTGATATTTCCATTATATCGTAAAAATCTAAGAAATATATTAAAAAAAAGTAACAAAATATATATATATATATATATATATATATATATATAAACAATAGACATGGCAACTAGTTTAAAAATCGTAGAAATGTTTATTTAATAGTTATAATATAATTTTTATTTCTTTATAATGTTTTTCAAAATTATTCATCAATATCGAGATTTTATCGATATTCTATCAACATTTCTATATCAATGTCAACATTTTAAACTTCGGCTAATTCCTATCTTAGCCCACTTTGGAAAAGACAAATACCTTTTTCACTTTCTATACACAAACTATGAGATCGTTTGGTCCACTTACTTTTTAAGTTTACACATTTATCAACTATCTTTCATCTTTCACTATTTTTCTCGTATATAGAAGAACTTCATCTTGAAGCTCTATCCAAAATATAATATTTTTTTATTACGTCATATTAATTCTAGACTTATTAATTCTACTTAATCTAAACACACCTAGATCATAAAGGGAAACAAGGAGGGCCAATTTAAAAATGGCACATTATATGATTAAGCATAAACACTGACCCACTTGGTTGGATCAAACTTTGCATTAAAACAGAGCCCAATATTACACAACTTGGGGGCGAAAAACAGGGGAAAAAAAGCAAAAGAAAACAGAGCAAATGGAAGGATAGAAGGCACACTTAAAAACCAGTGCCTTTGGGATTTTTGCTAAACAACATTCACATTCTTTTGTCCCCAAATACTTCACAAATGGAGATTTGAATTAGATTCATACAGCAGTGGAACTTCTGAACGATCCCAGAGCTTTAACTGCCCCTGCCCTCAATACGATTTGATGATAAATTGCAGCAATGGCAGCTCCAATGAACGGCCCAACCCAAAAAATCCACTGCTCACATTAAAGAAATAAGCCTCAATTACTCGATCAAATAAAACAAGATTCAAAACCTGGAAGAGAAGGATTATGGAAAAAGAAGAAATTACCTGGTCATCCCAGGGCTTGTCTTTGTTAAAGACCACGGCAGCTCCAAAGCTTCGAGCTGGGTTGATGCCAGTGCCCGTGATCGGAATGGTGGCTAAATGAACCATGAACACCGCGAACCCAATTGGGAGTGGAGCCAAAACCTTCAATTTCAAGTTGAAAACAATATTAGTTCGTTCAATCGAGAAAAATGAGGCTGAATTCCCAACCCCAGTTTGGGGAATTGAATGAACTTACAGGAACGTGAGAATCTCTAGCATTTCTCTTGGGATCAGTGGCGGAGAAGACAGTGTAAACAAGAACGAAAGTTCCGATGATCTCTGCGGCTAAGCCCGTGCCGGTGCTGTACCCATCGGCGAGAGAATTGGCTCCACCACCGTACTCATTGTAATGAGCCTTCTGGAACGATTTCACCAACGCACACCCACAAATGGCGCCCAAACATTGAGCCACCATGTAAAGAATTGCTCTAACTAGAGACACTTTCCGAGCCAAGAACAACCCAAAAGTCACCGCCGGGTTAATATGCCCTCCTAAGAAGTTTCACAAAAAGGGTAAGTTCCTTTAAACAGAGCGAACAGAGAGAGAAACAGAGCAATAGAAGGGACAAAGAAACTCACCGGAAATTCCAGCAGTGCAGTAAACGAGGACGAAGATCATGCCACCGAATGCCCAAGCAATGCCGAGAATGCCGACGCCGCCGCAGATTTGGCCGCCGTTTTTGGTGTCGGATTGGCTACTGTAGCCAATGACAGTGAGAACAGTGACGTACAAGAACAAAAGTGTGGCAACGAACTCGGCGATGATGGCTCTGTAAAAAGACCATTGAGTGAACTCTTCGGCGTCGATCAATGGGGCAGGAGGTGGGTCTTGGTAGTCCTTGGCCGCGAATCCTCCGGCTTCGAGATCCTTAGACATGGCTGCTGGTTCTTGTGGGTGAAATTTACAAAGAAATGGAGGAAGGAATTGGTATTTGAAAACAGAGGTGTTGCAGAGGGGAGTGATGAAGGTTAGGGATGAAGTGGGGAATTTATATAAGGATGTTAGAGAAGTGGATGGACCAGTGATTGTTAGAGATTTCAATTGTTAATTCAAAATTCTTTTTGGGATTTTCTTCCCCTCTCATTTTGCCTAAATCTTCTCCATCATTTCATTGACTTGACCCACATGATACAATTATCTTAAATTTATATTCATGTCATGGTAATTTAAAAAACGGACTCATTTGATTATGTTTATTTTACTTGTATTTATAATAGTAATGAAATGTGATGTTCGCTTCAAATTTTATAATTAGAAAACGTAATCTGATCGAAAGACTAAGGATGTTCAATTTGATTGCATTTTAAATTTACGTGAGACCCACGAACGGCTATGGTTACTATTATAGATATTATTGTTGTTACAAAATTAAAATTAAGAATTTTTCATATTTATTATTATAATTAATGTTATCATTACCATTATTATTAGGGTCTAGTAGTGACAGTAAATGTGACAGGTTTATAATTTTAAGCAAACACAATCAAAAGAAATAAAATTATGTTCGCGATTTAGACTCACTAAATTGAACTTCATTACGTTTACACCACTTTTCATTATGATTTGGTAAACGTGGCCTTCGTTTATAGTATGAAACGTGTAAATTTATCTAATAATTATTATTATAAAGGAAGTACAACCGACATTAGTATAGATCAATTGGAATGAAAAGTGTATTATCAACTAAAATGTTAGAAAGTTGAATCCTCCACAACACATTTTTTAACTAAAAAAATATTTTTTTTATATCCGTGACATTGTGATAGTTCATTGATTTTTCCTTCCAAAAAAAATTTGGTAACTTTAATCCTACCGCAGTATCTAGCCCGAACTCAACTTGTAATGAATATAAATGTATATAAAAATAATAATAAATAAACCAAAGGAAAACACTTTTATTGGGAAAGAATCAAGAAGCAACAAGCTAAGGGAGCTACAAAGGAAAAACATCCCCTCACCACGTACCATCTCATGCATTTAAAGCTCTACGATTAAGAGTATATGCAACATCATTTTGCTCACGTGAAATATGTCAAATGATCATCGAATATGGTTTAGCTGCTAACCTAGAAACTTGTACGAAAATAGAAAGAATCTTTGTGGATTTAGATCCAATTCAAATCACACTCAAGAAATCTAATTCTACTGTTAATATTAAAAGAGACAACTGAACACTACATTTAAACCCTTAGTAATGTCCAATAACTTTAATATAAGAAATTACATCTATCTTAATAATTTTTTTTACAAATAGAAACTAAATTATTATCAATTATATAATAAAATGAAGAGTTTAGTTCTTATAAAATTAAAAAAAAAAAAAAAAAACAATTACAAAATAAAAAGTTAAAATTTCCGAACTAAAAAAAATAAAAAAATAAAAAGAAAACAAAACGTTAACATCATATAAATCACGTGTGGAATAAGTGGACAACAGTCGGTGAGAACTGATGAGTGACTGAACGGACTAATTGAAATCCATAATACATTTCATCATCACCGTCGATCTTTACGGGCCCACTCTGTTGAAAACGTTTACCAATATATTAATGCCACGTAATCACATCAAAATCATCAGATTTTATTATAACCTCAAATTTATGGTCGGTCAGGTCAACAAAGTCGGTCCAGGTGGAAAATACCGAGTGCCTTTTTCTTATGTTACATTCGTGGCTGTGGACGCTCCACGTGTCGAAACATTATTGCTTGAAGAAAATAACATATTTCTTATGCATGAAATTATTGAGATGAATTTTAGTGCATCATACGGTTTGTCAGTTCATCCTTGGATGGGCGGCAGCTGTTGGGATGTCCTTTTTATTTTATTTTCCCTTAAAAAAATCATTTTAGTATGCTTTTCTTTGAAGAATTATATATATATATATATATAAATAATTATCTTTTTGCTAGTTTTTCAACCACTATGACAATTGATATATACCTTTTTTTTGTTATATTAGCATTATCTTTCAAATGTTGAAATATTTGTTTCAATTAAATGACATTACTGAAAATATAGGTGATAATTAAATAGTGATGTCATAATTTTAATAATGATAATTCTTTGAATTAGTGGAGTTTTTCTTTTTACTAATAATGAAAAATACTATTTGGGCTGTGGAGAATTTTTCTTTACTCCAATTCTTTTGTCACTTTCATCATTATAATTCTCTTTCCTTTATATCGTCATGCTTTTTCTTTTTTCTTTTGATTTTTTTGTAAGAGTTCGAGTTCAATAACTAAAATTAAGGAGAGGAGAGTATTTTTACATATAATATTCAAGTAGATGATTGATGCTTCAATGCATCAAGAAAGAAAATTTATTTTGTGAAAACACTACCTCAAATAATAAATTCACAAATATAGAAAAAAAATTGCATTTGCCTATTTATAATTAAAGATAGATTTGGGCTAGACTCACCGCTGTTTTTTAATAAGACAAAAGTTTATAGTGTTTATAAGAAGAATGACAGATTTTAACTTTTCATTTGTAAAAATGACAAATCAACATTTCATTTGTAAGATTGACAAAACGAATTAAAAATAAAAAAAATAAACGAATTTATAAGAGTCTAAATACCTCAGCCATACAAATGAGATTGTGATTGACTTATTAAGAAATATTCGTAATTACACTGTAATTAAAACAAACATTTAGAGATTATCGGTTGGTCATGCTCTGAACACCGCACCGACCTCTTCTCCAACCAAGTTGCCGCCATTTTCCTCTCCAAAATTGGTCCTCCACCAAGAGTGGTGATACCTCCGACTTGAATTCTACCTTCATCCCTTCCTTCGCCAGTCGTGGTTTTTGAAAATAAAGATGTATGATAAAAGAAACGTGCAAATGAAAAAATTAGTTACACTGTAATTTGGATGAGAGTTCTATAGTCATAAAAGGTGTTTTGAAAGTTTTTGGGGCTATACTTCCGATGTAATATTTATGTGACCTACATATACACTGTAATTAGTCTCCAAACTACACTCGACAAATACATTAAACTTAGAAACAAATACACTACAATTTAATAAATTAACCAAACCATCTAATTCGCTTTTGAACATACCCAAAATTCTGTAACAATACGTTTTCTTGTTTTAGATGCAAAATATCAGTTTAAAAGGTGAGGGTTGGACTAATAAAAACTTTATCTAAGTAATTGTATTCATGAAGAAAGAAACCGATTTAGACTAGATTATGAAAATCCTAGTTAAAAATCGTCAATTGAAATTACTAACCAATTATGATGTGGTATTGATGTCAATCGTGGAGATCTCATGAACAGAAAAGAAACAAACAATATTCGATGATGGTACATCCTTCCTTGATCAAATCTGTCAAGGTGAATTTAAGATCCCAAGGCAAACTGGTTAATACCAACATCGTCCATATGCTTGACCTACCTTTTCACAATGGCTCGATAAGAATCACTTTGAAAAGAAGAGACTTTGCAACTTGAACTCTTGGTCGATGGTTGATTAAGTCGAGTCTTTCATCTATGCACCAATGGATTTGATTGATTAAGTCAAACCTCCAAAGTAGACTTGTCATCGATTGAGATAAAAAAAATATAATTAGTAAAAAAAAAAAAAGATAAAATTTGAATAAGATGTGTTCGAAGCAACAAAAACTTCAATAAATCGGAAGTCATGATAGTGGTTGTTTTCATCCCACTTACCATTGAACAAAACTCTTAATTGTTGAATAGTCATAACAAGAAAGCGTTGAGTACAGGGGATGTAGAACGCTAGGACTACATGTTTTATTATAATATTTTATGTTTAAAATAACATAGTAATAAATATAATGTTCAAAATAATTTAAAACCCGCAAATCTTGATTAAGATTAATAGAAAGTATAATAAAAATAACAAAACTCAGTTAGGATAATTAATATAATATGATATTTTAAATTTCAAAACAAGATTTGAAAATAAGTTGATGTACAAGATTCGAAAATTCAAAACAACTATTAAATTACGAGATTTATGACAAATTATCCGCTTGAAATGATGATTTTAGTTGACTTGAAAGTTTGATCGGATATATAGTTGAGCAATTAATTACAGTTTCATTAATAAAGATGTCGAATTAATTACACTGCAATTAAAAAGAACGATGAGAGAATTTTAAGATTTTAGAAAATTGGACTAATGTGACATTCATGTGTTTTGCTATAATTCAAAAGGATCTTGCCTTTTGCTATTTTTTCAAATGATAGTGTAATTAGTGTCATATACCTAATTATTCCAAGGTTATATTCGACTGAAGTACCTAGCCTAAGGTCTCAATTGGCCTTAAGTCAAGTGAATCATAAGGCAACACCCCATAAGAGCCACTCTCGACCTTGACCTAAATTGGCAAAGGGTCACACACCCACAATCCAATATCGAGGATTGAGAAAAGATCAATTATTTGATAGTCCAAATCATGAGAGGAAAAAGGTAAATCCTAAGTTGGCTAACTTATATGTGTATAAATGATAGTAGGGTAGTCGATTATTCGAGTTGTTGAGTTATTTAAACATTCCTATAATACAAAGTTTTATTTAAAAAAAAAATACTTAAATGCATTACAAGTTATATCTATCTTTTTGCATCACACTAAATTGACACATCATAACTTTTGATGTGGTAAATTCTTCTTACTTCTATTTATAAATATTTTAATGTTTTTATATAATTTATTTTTTATGTCTAAAATTACAATTGTGTATCTCCAAGTATTGCTTTATTTATTTATTTAATTACTAGAGTTTCTTTACCTAATTTCTCTCTTTTGACTTTTCTTCACATAATTACACTTTATTGCACAAGTTTCTTGAAGTACAAACTTCTGTTTTTTTAATTAATCTTCATTTGCACACCCTATCTCTCTAGAATCTCTCACCATTCTTTTTCTAGATGCATATTTCTTTAAGAAATACATTAATTCAAAAAAACAATACTTTATTTATATCCTAAATATCTAAACGAAATCTTTAAATGCGTCTCAATAGATAAAGATATCAACCGTCACCAATTCCATATTTACGAAAAATTCCTTTTGATATACTTAAAAATGTAAACTTATGATAAAATTTTAAAAGACGATGCATTCACAATTTATAAACAATACAAGATCTCACATAATTACATCAGAACAGAGTGAAAACAGAGAGAGAAAAAAAGAAGAAAGTAGATATGGGCATAGAAAATAAAAAGGCAATGCCCTTTTATGCAGACCACAAACCAAATCGGCATTTTTGCCAATTAATTAACACAACGATCATTAAATTTTGATTAAATGTGGACTTAATCAAGAGCTTGAGAATGATCCTAAAGCTTTGGCTGCTCCTGCTCTTAATATGAATTGGTGATAAATGGCAGCTATGGCAGCTCCAATGAAAGGTCCAACCCAAAATATCCACTGTTCAAAACCACAAACAAATTAACATTAGACTAAATAATACTTTTGGAATTTAGAATGAAGAGGAAATTAAATTGGTTTTTTCATATATACATACTTGATCATCCCATGGCTTGGATTTGTTGAACACAACTGCAGCTCCAAAGCTTCTAGCCGGGTTGATGCCGGTGCCGGTGATCGGAATCGTGGCCAAGTGAACCATGAACACCGCAAACCCAATTGGGAGTGGTGCCAAAACCTTTCATTTCAAACCATAAAAAAAAAAATATTAATTCTACTTGTAATGTCATTTTCCATCTAATTAATATTGAATAGTATGGATATTAAACTTACGGGGACATGGGAGTCTCTAGCATTTCTATTGGGATCGGTAGCAGAAAAGACAGTATAAACGAGAAAGAATGTACCGATGATCTCGACAGCTAAACCAGTGCCAGTGTTGTAGCCGTCGGCGAGCGAGTTGGCTCCACCACCGTACTTATTGTAGTGAGCGTTTTAGAATGCCTTCACCAAGGCACAGCCACAAATGGCACCCAAACTCTGAGCGAGCGTTTTGGAATGCCTTCACCAAGGCACAGCCACAAATGGCACCCAAACTCTGAGCGAGCGTTTTGGAATGCCTTCACCAAGGCACAGCCACAAATGACACCCAAACTCTGAGCCGCCATGTACAATATGGCTCTCACCAGTGACACCTTCCGTGCTAGAAATAGTTCAAAAGTCACCGCTGGATTTATATGTCCCCCTGCCACATCCCAATTGTCAAACCATATGAGGAACAACATTAGATTTAAGGTTAAATTTCAAATTTAATCTTTCAACATAGGAATTGATTTTTCTAATTCATTTCTAAATTTTTAAAATTATTAATTTAATCCGATTTAGTGTCAGGTTAAGTTCATTTGATAATCATTTAGATCCCATTTGATAGTTATTTGATTTTTATTTTTCTAATAAACTTATCAATACTTCTTACCCTTTTAGAATTCTTGTTTTGTTATTAATTTTCCACCCATTTTTTTAAAACCAAACCAAAATTTGAAAAAAAAAATATAGTTTTTAAAAATTCGTTATTGTTTTTAGAATTTGACTAAGAATACTACTCTTACGCTTAAGAAAGAAACAAACTATTATTAAAAAAAAGAAAGAGAGAAAATAGGTTTAATTTTCAAATATAAAAAATTAAAAAAGAAATTGTTATCAAACAAGCCTAAATTTTTTAATTTTATAAGATTCATGAATCTACCAGACGAAATTGAAAAGTTAGGAATTTTATTAGAAAGAAAATTATATCTAATAAATGAATTAGTTTTAAAAATTTTCAAATTTGTCAAATATCTTTTTGACACAATTTTGAATAACCTGCTAGACACTTTTGAGACTTGATACAAAACTCAGTTGAAGGTTAAATTTAAAAATTAATCTTAAATTAATCTCTTAGATTCTTTCATTTAATTAAGATTTAAATATTAATTTGATCTCAATACTTTCTGTACCGATTTACTTTGATCTATATATGAGTTCATTTTGTCATTGTATTTTTGAAAGGGATCACTTTATTCCCTTCATTTTCATATCTTGTTTTTTTCCATTTAACATGACACTTAATTTAGTGTAGGTAAAGATTTTTAATTAAAAGATTTTGATTGGGTATAAAATTTATATGTAAAGTTTTGTAAATAACAACGGACACTAAGAAACATAGACTAAAATGAAAGAGGTGATATTCTTCCGGGAAACTCACCAGAAATCCCGGCGGTGCAGTAAACAAGAACAAAAATCATTCCACCAAAGGCCCAAGCAATGCCCAAAATGCCAACACCACCACAAATCTCGCCTACATTCTTATCATCACTCTGAACTTTATACCCAATCACAGTAAGAACAATAACATACAAGAACAACAGAGTAGCAACAAACTTTGCTATAATAGCTCTGTAAAATTACCACTGAGCAAACTCCTGGGCGTCGATCAATGGGGCCGGCGACGGGTCTTCGTAATCCTTCCTACTGAACCCACCACGCCCTCCAGCTTCAATATCCTTCGACATATCTCTAAATCAACAATTTCAAATTTGACTGAAAAAAATAGAGGAGAATTTGCTGATTGATGATGGAAAACAGAGTAATGGAAATATGTATTTATAGTGTGTGGGAGAAGAAGAAGTGAAGACTGGAAATTTCGTCATAATGAAAAGTATTAATGACGATTTTGTGCCGCCCCATTTTCTGGTATTTTCTTTTGCTTTTTGGAACTCACTGTCACTCACAGGTAGGGGGTGGCTTTGTTTCGTTTCTGGTAGGTTCTTGAAACTAGTCGGTAATTAATTAATATTATCGAGCTTTTAATTAATCTATATATGTTTCGAATGTTTTGGTTTTATAATTATTCTATTTCGTATATAAATTTTGTTTGGGTGTGTAAACATTAATTTAAGTACTTAATAATTATAATACATTATCTCTATTGTACATTGGATTGGATTCATCATTGCAACTCTTCTTTTTCTTCTTTTGTTGTTTCTTTATATTCTAATGGATGTTTATCGGTTAGGTTGAATCGATTTGATGCTCATTTTAGATCGAAATTCAATTATTTAAGTTAAAAGAAAAAGTAACTACTCAAACGTCTCTTATGAGACAAATGAATTCAAGTTAAATTTATCAAATTATAGTAAAAATTGGTATAATCGGAATAAGACTTCATTGATAGATGAATCGTCATAGGCCTGAATCACAAACATGATTAGATTGCTTTTTAATCTGTCACATTTTACTCTTACTATTCTCATTATGGTCACTTTATTGTTATTGCTTGACCCTAATGATAACGGTAAATGTAAACATGAAAAAAATCATAATTTCATACTATTACCATAATAATATTTGTAACAATAACAGAACTGGGCACTATAATTTTCAACCACAATTAGAATGAACACCCTTCATTCCTCGATTAGATTACATAATTTGATTACAAATTTTAAAGCGACCCTATATCTCATTACAATTATGAAAAATAGGTAAATGTTAACAAAAGTAATCAATTGAGGCTCATTTTATATATTACCATTGATGGATTACCTTTTAACCGTTGTAAATGTGGCCTCAATCCAACTCAATCATTCATTTAGATTGAATTGATTGGAGTTGTTTTTTCAGTTTATTTTGAATTTTTCCTTTTTTTTTAAAAAAAATGTTGATATTGACATGTAGAACATTTATTTATTTATTTCCAAAGCTTGGAACTTATTAAAACAAGTATAACTTAACTGATATATAGATGTGTTAGCAACCAAGATGTTTTTGTCGCTCTAATCATTCACGTGGCACTGTACTAAAAAATAAGTAACTTAAAAGAATTCAGTCTCTTGAAACTTCTAGTGGTATAATTAGTAATTATTTAGGCTTCATTTGCTATACATTTGGTTTATGACTTTTAGTTTTTTGAAAGCCTATAAATCTTTCTCACCTCTAAATTTTTTTACATTGTTTTTCTACTTTCTATTGATGTTTTCAAAAATCAAAATAAGCTTTGAAACTTAAAATAAAAAAATAAAAAAGTAACTTTTGTTTTTTTTTTGTGTGTAGGAAATAGTTTTATTAAAAATTAAATGGTTACGAACCTTAAATATATTAAAGATCATGTACCTTTTTTAATTCAGGTTCTAATGATGTAAAAGATTTAATTTTGTTCATAATCCAAGACACTAATTACCATTTTAGAAGGTGGTTTTAATTTTTTCCATATGTATTTAAACTCAAAGAAATATATATTTTTAAATAACAACTATTTCTTTTTTCAGAACAACAAATGAAGTAGAAAGATCTTAACCTTCAATCTTAAAAGATAATACAAGAAAAAGAAGGTCTCCCGACGCATAAATCTGCCGTTAAAGATAGGGTCTCTCTCGACGACGTAAGGGACCCGTCGGAAGTTATGAAGAACTCCTGACGACGTATACTATTCGTCGGGAGATAGTTCCAATCTCCCGACGGTGAGACATTACCCGTCAAGAGTTCCTTAGGAACTCCCAACAGCCCTCGATAGCCATCGGGAGATCTGGTATAAAATCCAAATTAGGCAGAAGACAGATCGATTGCCTTTCTTCTTCCCCAATTTGAAACCCTAGTAGGTAATCGCCACTCCCGTCGTTCGTCACTCCCTATCGTTCGCCTCTCCCATCGTTCACCGCCTTCCGCCGTCGTTTTCGCCGATAAAAGATCCCTAAAAGGTAATTTGAAAATTTTTTCTCTTAAAATATTTCTTTCATCTTTGTTTTTTGGATAATATAAGATAAAAAAAAAATAGCAAGAAAACAAGTTTTAGTTATTGAATATACATATTGTGATTGAAAGTTTGCTTTGATTGTTTTGGTGGCATAATCAAAATCAAAATCAAAATCCAATATTTGTTTTGTTATTATTTTGAATATACATATTAATTTTGTTATTGTTATTGTTATTGAATATACATATTAATTTTGTTATTGTTACTGTTATTGAATATACATATTGTGATTGAAAGTTTGCTTTGATTGTTTTGGTGGCATAATTAAAATCAAAATCCAATATTTGCTTTGTTATTGTTTTGAATATACATATTAATTTTTTTTATTGTTATTTTTATTGAATATACATATTAATTTTGTTATTGTTATTGTTATTGAATATACATATTATGATTGAAAGTTTGCTTTGATCGTTTTGGGAGTTTGAATATGGTAAGAAGTTGTTGGCAGAGGCAGCGCGAGTGGTTGGAGGAAAAATTATGGTGCATTATTGAACTTTAAAATTGAATTGAAAATGTTATGATGCATTTTGATCACAACAAGTTTAACTTAGAGTACAAGAGTTGTAGGGAATGCGGGTGTATATATCTTTCATGAGAAAGAGGACATGGACGGAGTGTTTGGAAATTTGAAAAGTCTAAAGGGTAGGAATAATTAATGAATTTAGGGCATATGAAGTGTTTTATTGAAGATCACAATATCATTATTTGGGTGAAAACGTATGTTGAGGTGGTTGAATTAATGCTTAGTTAATTTTTCCTAGAGTATGAGGTTTATTATTTGACTTGAATGTTGTGAGGTAGTTGACAAGTGATATAACTATGAGAAAATGGGTTGTGTTTGATATAAATTATATTCCACGGGTGTTGTATATATAAGAGTGTATCAACATGCAGCAGAAGCAACAAGGATCAATAAGCATTTTAATTCATTAATTTTGGCAGAAACTAAAGCATGCTCATCTAATATAAGAGGGTTTGTAGTCATACCTTTGTAGAACTCTTCAAGATCTTGTTCCTCAATAGTTGTCTTCTCCAAAATTCATCAACCACCTCAAGATCTTCCCCACTATCCTCTTGGAGTTTTACAACGAGTTGTTGGACTCAAGAATAGCTTGAACCGACAGAAAACTAGAGAAAAGCTCACAACGCAGTCTATTTGATTCTCTTTCTTCAACCCGAAATTTTCTCTAAAATTTTCTTGAATGCAAGCCTTAATTCTGCTCCAATCTTCTTTATTTATTGCAGGTGAACATGCAAAGCAGATCACTGCATGAGATGCAACTCATGCTTGGAGTAATTGAAGAGAAGATAAGTGGTTTTTGTGTGAGCAAGTAGAAGATGGTAATGGAAAAACCTCTTTTTCCATTTTGGGTTATTTTTGTAGTTTTTCAATTTTTCCAAAAAACAAATGATTTCAATAAATCAACTTTGATTTCAAAATTGAAAATATTATTAATTTTATTAAATTAATTTTTTAATAAAATAAATAAATAATTATTTAAATAATTTTAATAAATTTAATATCAAATATTAAATTAATTTTTACAAAAATTCATCTTCATATATTTAAATCATATTTAAATAAAAATTCTCCTATTTTGTTTAATTCTAATTTGAAGATTTCAAATTAACTTATCAAGCTACTCTAAAGCTTATCCATTTACGAGCAAGTAGGGGACCTCGCGAACCTACAGATCATGGGCTCCAACGATTCGAGAATAATTGGCTAAACTCATTAGACCGAATTAACCCAATTCGTTAACTAATGGGCCACTCTACTATAGCCCATAGTTGAACTCCCCTCACTGTAGATATATTATGCCAACTTAATCTAACCATAATTAGTAAGTCAATCCTTCACAGGTTGTTCGTAATCACAACTGGGTCAATCTAACCGTTTTACCCTGTGAATACATCGTGTTCCTTAAGTTCCCACTAACCCTATAATGAACAATTTTGATTCATAACACCTATGAATCAAATCCTTTCTCTATCATGAGAAGGTGGGACCCCGATTGTATAAGACCTGGAATCAGTACCTAAGAGAACAACCTATCTGCTAACCCTAAATCGGGTAGGAGTGAATTCTATCTTGCAGGGCTATGTCCCCAACAATTCATCCGATCTTATCCCCAAAATGGGAGGCTTATTGAGTAGTGCTATTGGACTACTCTCACCGTTTGCAAATCAAAGGATAATCCCAAACAAATAGGAGTTCGTAGCTAGCTCAGATTAAGATCAAGTTAACCTAGGTTACTTTATAAAAGAAATAGTCAGTTTTAACAGTAAACGGTCGTTATAAAGAAAAGTGACTACTTTGGTGGTCTAGTTTATATGCAAACTCATTGCATAGGATGCCCCCATTCACATGTCTCAACATGAACGATCTGTAGATCACGTCGTTTGTAGCACTTTACAACTTCTTGTAACAACTACAGAATGGGCCGCATCCAACAGTTGAAAATGCACATGTAACCATTTTTGTTTAACTTTTGCCTTGTTTTTCATTTCTAACTTCAGTGGCCCATACTTACACATTTAATTAATATGCCTGGAATCAAATGTTAGAATTACAATCCAACCCCACTCTAGAAGGTTCCCAACTACTGACAGGGGATGAAATCTGTGAGACGGTTTTGGGTAGACGACCCAGATATTCAAAAGACCTAGGTTGGGGCCTTAAACCTAAGTCAAGAAGGGATAGCAGCTCATCGAGTTCATCATCTACTCAAGGATCAGATAGGGAGGTGAGAAAATTGAGAGCCAATTACGAACAGTCTCAGTCGCGGATTAAGAACCTTGAAGACGTTAAAAAAAATGAGAGAGGATCATGCAAGACAAATAAAAGAAATGAAAAAAATGATTGAAGACATGATACGATCACAGAGAAGAGAGCCATCGAATTAGGTATGATTACTTTATTATTTAGTTTTCTAATATGTTGTTATTCTGCAGTTTTGGTAGTAAAGTAGTTATGTTTTACTAGTAGCTTTATGATAAAGAATTGTTGACTATCCTACAGTTATGGTAGCCAAACAACTAGATTTTGATGTGTTCTTTATCGTTATTGTCTATTAGTGTCAGGAATGTCGGGGGGGAGTGGGGGTAGAGTTTGGTTATACTCGTTTTTCCATTGAACTTAGAGTTTTTGTGTGTTTATGGATGTTTATAACATTTGTGTGTTCCTTGATGTTTATGAAGTTTGAATGTTGTGGGGGTAGGACCGTGGGTAAAGTTCGGTTATATCGTTTTGGAGTTGAACTTATAAGGTTTTTGTGTGTTTTTTAATGTTTATGAGCGTCGAGAATGGCGTGGGGGGTGGGTAGAGATTGTTTATACTCGTTTTGCTTGTTTTACCATTGAACTTGGAGATTATATATATATATATATATATCTGCACATGTTTATTAATAAATACAAGTCCTTCTTGTGTGTTTATGGATGATTGTGAAGTTTATTGAACGTGTTATGGGGGGTAGGTCGAGTTTGGTTTAGATTGTTTTGGGGGGAAAGTTTGAGTTTTTTTTGTGTTTATTCTTATTTATGAAGTTTTAATATGATGTGGGGGGTGGGTTGAATTTCGTGATACTTATTTTTGTTGGGATTGGTATCCTAATTCTCCCGGAGTCTCGTTGTTTTGTAAAAATACACATTGTTAAATGAATAAAATAAGTGTTATTTAATTCTGGCATTTACTCATATCTAATAAACAAAGCTCTTTGGTTATCTTATGTGAACTTAAGCATGTATATGTAATATGCAATTGGATCATGCCTTAAGTGATAACCTAAATCGGTCTGTAGTATAAGGATTAAGGTGGGATACCTGATTCTGGTGACACTACGGATACAGCCTGCTTTGTAGAGGTTTGCAAGTATTGTAAACTACTATAGATGGTTGATCCTAACCATTCGTGTGGAGACATGGAGCGAGGTGTCCTATACAAAGAGTTTGTATAAGACCTGGACCATGAGATGACTAGACTCTGTATATAACGTCGTTGATACTAGAGACTTGCATCTCACCTAAACGACCATAGGTGACACGACCTCAATCCTGAGTGTTTTGTGAACTCCTGCCTTTGAGAGCGGTCCTTTGATTAGTATAGGTAAAAGTGGCCAGATTGCCAACTTAACATGCCTACCTTTTTTGGGGACTTGTCTGATCTGAGAGCTGGGAACTCAATCCACAATATGTAATTCACTCATTTCCCGAAGCAGGAATAAGTAGAGAGATTGCTCCCTTAAGGGCTGATTTCGGAGCTTGAACATAGTGGTCACAGCTTCTCTTTGGAAGAGAAGACTCAATCATAGTAGGACTATGATTTATGTTCATTAGAGGGATCAGTGGTACTTAAGGAGACAAATGTAACTACAGGGTCATAGCGGTTATTGACCCAGCTGTACTTTTGAGTGATTTGTGAAGGGTTGTTGCAATACTCATTGGTTAAGATGGACACATAATATATCTGTAGTGAGGAGAGTTCAGCTGTCGGTCTTTAGTGGAGTGCCTGACAGTTAACGGATGGTGGACCCCGTGACTAAAGAGTTTAGTCAGTTATTCACGTACTGTTGGAGCTTCAGATCTACAGGTCCATGAGGTTCCTTTAGTAGCTTGGATTCATGTTGAAGGATCAGTTCTTGGTGTTGATTTGAAATGTTCAAATTGACAAGAGGTATTTTGATTATATGTGATATAATTGGTATGACGTATGAGATACATCTAGTGGAGGATTGATGTGATGTAAATGAGATTTATATTAAGTATCATGAAATAGAAAAAGAACTATGGTTTATATGTTTCATGAGATGAAATATTAAAACTATAGGTTATAAATATAATATGATAAGTTGGTTATCATTTATATTTATAATAATATTAATTATTAGATGATTAATACTTTTTCTTTTTAAATAACTAAATGTAGTGGGTGGTTATTGATCATGGTAACCGTGAGTTTAAAAGGAAATCGGTTTCCTATTTTGAAAATGTTTTTTTTTTTTTTTTTTTTTTTACAAAAGTTTACAAAATATTGAGTCTTCTCTCCAGTGAAAAGAAACTCACGGAAGTCGTCAAGTAAATACAGATTTACTAAACGACGGCTGGGCTAGGTAAACGATCATGCAGGTACTAGCTAAACAATCGTGTAGTGTCTACTAAACGATCGCATAGTTTTGCTAGACGATCGTTGGCCCAAGGTAAACGATCATATAGAGTCTGTCGAGCTAAATGATAGAGCTAAACGATCGCATAGTTTTGCTAGACGATCGTTGGCCCAAGGTAAACGATCATATAGAGTCTGTCGAGCTAAATGATAGAGCTAAACGATCGCATAGCTTTTGCTAGACGATCGCATAGTTTTAACTAAATGATTGAGCATCGACCTATACGATAGGTCTCCGACTTCTCCCACTTGCCCTGTCGTGTACACGATCTGTCTTTCCACCGTTCGTCTGCCTCACACCAATTTCGAACAGAGCCCACCCTCTGAATTCTCACACCGAGAATACCAAGGTCGCCTTGTTGGTGGTGTCAGACTTAACTCGACACCGTCGAGACTTTCTGGAGGCCGTTCACTGTTGCGGAGGAGTTTGTGATCAAGGAGATCGTTGAGGACGAGCGCGAAGTATTCGTGCTGTGTTCGTGCGATGTTGGGTCGTGTAGATCGAGTGTTTGTGGTCGCTATTGTTCGAGTGGTAGCGCATCGGAGCGTGGAGACGCTTCTACCTTTGTTAGTACAGTTTTTCCTTCTGTACATTTGTTGTTTCATGCCGTAATTTCTCTATATTTGCATAACCATTTGTATTCAAGTCGACTGTAAATGTTATGTTGATTCATGATTGTAATTTAGAATAGTCTTGCTTCCGCTGCTCACGGAAATCATGGTTTCCAATTTCCTTCGGTTTTGGAGTTGAACTTGGAGTTTTTTGTTTGTTTCTGAAAGTTTATGACATTTGGATGTTTTTTTTTGTTGTAGGATATTGTTCGGAGATGAGGTTGGACAATTGTTGAAGATGCTGTGTTCCAGATGTTGTTTTCTTTTATGTATTTTTTAATATATATTTCTTGACGTTGTTTTCATCTTATTTCTTTAATGTATTTTTGAAGACAAATTTCTTTTATAAACTATCTTGTAACTTTTCTTTTATTTGTTATAATATGGACTTCGCTTTGTTTGTTTTATTTATTATGTGAATCTATTTGAGTTGGTTAATGATGCTTTACAGGCTATTCAGATCAAGTTAAAAAAATTACAAATTACAAATTAAATAATTTTAAAAGTCAATATTCAACTATTGAAGGAATGCCCGATGCAAAGAAGGTACCATCTGTTTGAGTTGGTTAATGATGCTTTACGCATTAGTGGGCCATCGAGAGTTCCATCAACTCCCGACGAGTGGAAGAGTCCATCGGGAGTTATGGAACTCTCCACGAACTAGTGGGCGGTTAGGAGTTAGTGGAACTCCCGACGAATAGAAGAGACCGTCGGGAGTTAGTGGAACTCTCGACGACGTATATTACTCGTCGGGAGTTCATATAACTCACGACACCCTATATTCGGCGTCGGGAGTTCGTGAACAACTCCCGACGGTCTCTTCGAACTCCCAAAGGATTTCTCCTGACCAAAGTCACAACGCGTTTTCCACAATTTTCTGACGATTTCATGCTTTGGGAGAAGTGTGATTTCTTGTAATGAGAGTAACACAGATCAATTGTCATCAAATCATACTCATTTTAGCAAATAAAGCCTTTCTTAATACATATATTGTTAAAATTCAACAAGAAAATAGTGACATAATCACAATTGGATTGTCATTTGTCTTGTGTTTATCTGGTGTATAGATGATAATAAATTATAAAATAAATTTTCAAATTAAATTGGATCAGTTAGGTTTCTAGATCAATTAAGGAAATAGTTATTTTTCAGAATACAACACTACACAATTGGGTGAAGAATTAAACATATAAAACTATGACCTTGTTAATAATAAAAAAAGAAACATTTAAAATTTTACAAACTAAAATTGGTCTAAAAAATGTAAATATTTGAGATATAAAAAACATGGTTTATTTTGCCCAAATACATGAATGAGCCCACACTTTTATCACGGTGGGGTAGCAGCATTAATAAGAAGTGCATGGGTAGACCACTTTCTCTTAGTCTCAACTATACAATAATTAAATTAATATACAAATTGAACTGAGTTGGATATAAAATATATCATAATATAATACTAAAATTACATCAATACAATTTAAATGGGCTCATATCTCAATTATAATGAGTCATATATACATCAGCACACTTACCAAACCATTGACAAACATTACTGTCCAAACAAATGTTACATTTCTTTGTAAAAAGAAAAGAAAAAAAAAAAAAATCGCTTTCACCAATTTCACTATGATATCTTATTACTCTAAGTCACTGTCATATGATTTTAAGTTCCAAATTTTTATTCAAACTTTTAGAGTATTTCTAGTTCAAATATAGTTATGAAATGTTGATGAAAGATTATGGATAATGTTACAAATTTTAAAAGTATAAGAACACTTTTATAACAAGTAAAAAAGTGTAGAACTATTTTTATAATCTAACATTCCAAATACATTATTCCATTTTGAATTTAATGCTTTACATTATCCAATAATTAAAAAAATATGTTGTACTTTTTTTAATTATTATTCAACGATATTTTGGGTAGAATTTGAACCAATGACAACTTGATAAAAAATATATTTTAACTAGTTGAACTATAGTCATAAATCTTTTTATCTTATTCTTATTACTAATTGAAAAAAAATATATATTTTATTTATGAATTCAAATGGTGAATCTTTTATTAAATAATTATTACTATTTTGTAAGTATTGAAATGAAACTATACAAACAAAATGGCTAAATGTATAAAAAGTTTTTATTTCATTCTCAATTTGGTTTTCATTTGTTTTGTAAATCTCAAAATTTCACTTTAATACATTAAAAAGGTATCAATTATCCCCCAATAACAAAAGTTGGTGTATTACTATATTATTATTATCTCATTTACATATTTAAACACAAGTAGTCATATCATTTAGATATTACTTTAATTTAACTCTACATTAATTTTTTTAAAACAGTAAGTGAATGTATGAAAATTTATCCTTGTGAGATCAAGTACAAATATATATCTACTTTTATGGACAATTGAAGATTAGTTTTCTACAAACAAATTCTAACATTTCTTTAAACACAATTTATAGATTTAGGATATTATTCAGAAAAATAAATTAATGCATAAGGATTATTTGATATATTTTGATTCTTACCTTTTTATTTTAGTTTCATTTGGTTATTATGTTCTAAAAATGAAGAAAAAAAATGGTTGGTTAATAAAAATTTAAGAACAGATATGAACCACAATTAAAAGTAAATGATCAAAATGAACATTTTAAAAATACATTAGCCAAAATGAAGGGAGACGAGAATAAATATTTCAAATATTTGAGAGAATATTGTGTATAATAAATACAAACATTTGATTATTTATTTATTTTAATGGTTCAAATAATTTTATGATTTATATATATTGGGGAGGTGGTGTTACTGTTGGTATTAGGCGGACGAATCGCGGGTGAAGGATACAGTCACGTGCGCGTAAAAGACGCGACAAAGCATGATTGAATTTGAACCGACCAATCAACATCAACCACCACCGTCCATCTCCCGCTGGGCCCACCACTTTCCACCAATCACTCCTCGCCACATGTTCTTTTAAATTCAATTTTTGGTGCCTCTACGCCACTCCTTATCATTTCCCCTTCCCCCTAAAAAGACAAAAATGCCCAATGTTTTTTAGAATCTATTTTTCTTTCTTCCTTTTTCTCAAAATAAAAAAATATATAATTATCATTCATTTTTCATGACATTATAATAAAAGTTGAAGAAAATAGCGGTTGCTTCTTGCTGGAATACAAAAGAAAGAAAGTTGTGGCTGTTGATTGGCCACGTGTCGTGTCATTATTTACTCATCTATAATTGCAACTCGTATTCGAGTACTTTTGTTGCTTTCAACTTTTTCTTTTTTAAATATTTTTTTTGTTTAAATATTATTTTACTTTTTATATGTTTCAATTTTGTTTCTTTTTTCTTCTAAAAGAAATTAGTTCCTTTTTGCCTGAAAAAAAGTTTCTTTTGGTTTTATATACTTCTAATAGGTTTAAACTTTTAAAGTATTTATTTTAAATAATCTTTCACATTTCTTACTTTATATTAAAATTGGATAATGAAAGAAATTATAATGTTATTTAAGTAAACAAGGCACAAAACTTTTACCAATAATTTAAAAAATTGAAGTGTTATTAGAAGTTTCCTGAACTATTTTTCTTTTTTGATTTTTATAAATTTACTAAGTATGATATTAATTTAAAAATTTGTTTTCGGTCAATTTCAACATTCACATAAACGTTTAAATTGAAAATTTTTAAACAATAATTCTAAATTAAAAAGAACTCAAACATTTACGTAGACGAAAGGTTGTTTAAAAGTAATAACTTAAAATATATATATCTTTTCCACAAATGTAAGACTTGCAAAATTGTACACAAGGAAATGTTTTTTTTTTTTTTTTTTTTTTAGTATAGGTATGAATTGATGTTTTGAATGCTCACTATTTATTATGTCTATGGTTGGTCTCTTTCATCTTTCTTTGTTTTTCGACTCTTTCTTTTTTCCGAGAAAATAAATGCCATTAAACACAAAGAATCAATGCTTTTTCACTCTTTCATTTTGACTTGTTTGTGGAAATATGCATTTCACGTTACGTAGATTGGAGTATTAATTTATTTTTGAAAGATACTGTATCAATAAAAATGCTATTCCAGACTTCTGCTATTTCTAAACATATTTTTTCCTCTCTTTTCTGTGAAGTCGTAATAAGGTAATCGTATTGGAAGATGCAGATGGATCACGTTTTCGTGTTTTTCTTGTATTGTTTTTTATTTATTCATCTCTTGTGGAGTTTTCACAAAACAAATCATTTATTTACTAACGTAACACCGTTAACTCCATATATTAGAACAACTTTCTTTGAGTCTCTACACTTATTATTATTATTTTTTTTGGTACTAAAGTTAAATTTTCACACCCTAAAAATTGATGGTTAGTATTTATTTCTTTCAGTTATCAAAATCAACTAGGCCAAGGTTGGACGTTCAATCATTCATTCTCACAATTGTTGTAGAAATAATTTAAATTTTTTCACAACTTAACTTTTGTTAATACTACAATGCCACAATAATTAAATGAATAAATAAATTTACCATATTAAAAACTTGAAAAATAACAAGTTAGATAGAGTACAAGAACTTGGAAAATGTCTCACGACTAACACGAAAAGAATCAAAATTAAGAATATCTAACAACCATTAAAAAAAAAATAGATAATCATAAAAACACAGCTTTAACTGACCTATATCGAGCCAACCCATGTACACCTAAATTAATCTTTCGAGAAATATATTCAAAAGAGATATGTTGAAACTTAGCACAAAGAACATTAATGTCAAAACACCAAGTGAACACATTTTGTATAAACCTCCAATTCATTATTCAACATTTGAATAAAAGGCAAACATTTTGATTGAACCAACAGTGATCAGACACCCAATATTTCAGCCAAATGAAGAGCCTTTGGATCTTTTTTAATATATAAATATATCTGCCATATTCTTGGAGTGGTTCATTGCTTCTAGTTAGATATTGGAAAATGAAATAATATGTAATCAAGTCATCTCATTGGTTTTCTTTTCTTATTTTTTTTTTCTCTCAATTTATGCCATTTAGAGAGTGTTTGAGGCGAATAGTATCCTAAGATTATAATAATCCCTTCTTATTATAATAAATACTATTTTGTATTCTCCAATTAGTTACAGTTAAAACTATTTGAACATTCTAATTTGCTACCGTATTTACTATTTATTACATTTATTACTATTTTACATGCATCATTTTTTTTATTCTTTATTACCGTATTTTGTTATGGTGTTTACTATTTCTTTCTCAAACTAAAATAATTTATACCTCAAACACATATTATTATAGTCGAAACTAAAATAATCTACACCCTAAACAAAAACTATTATAACTCGACTATAATAATTAACTCCCTACCCCGAACGTCTCCTTAGGTTTAATTAATTAAATATTTCAATTATTAAGACTCCGTTTGATTACTTTTTTTTAAAAAAAAAAAAATTAAGTCTATAGACACTATTTTCACTTCTAAATTTCTTATTTTGTTATCTACTTTTTACCAACGGTTTAAAAAACTAAGATAAATTTTGAGAACTAAAAAAAGTAACTTTTAAAATTTTGTTTTTGGAATTTAGAATTTGGTTAAGAATTCAATCATTTTACTTAAGAAAAATGTAAATTATTGTACGAATTATGAATGATATAGGCTTAATTTTCAAAATAATTAAAAAAAAAGGTTCAAATGATTACCAAAAAGGACTTAAACTGTTCAATTAATCTTAGGGAATAGGACGATATTATATTGGTTAGAGTTTTGGCATGGTTTTTAAGCTTGGAATATGGTGGAAGGTGGTGAATTTGAGCCTCTAAATCGAACGTTTAATAAGAAAAAAATCCTAGAAAAAAAGATTCCAATGGCATTATAGAAGGGAAAATAAATTAACATCTTGGCTCACATATTTTTATTTTCTTTCTCCGGTTCTACCACGTAGGAAGAATAGGATGGAACTTCTCACCTTAAAACATCTATAAGAAACAAGAAAAAAATGAGAGAAAACTAAAGTGAGGTAATTATCATAACCTTCTTCCCTAGAAATTGAAGGTTCGATCTCCTATCATCGTAATTATTGTACTCCAGAGAAAAAAGAGAGAGAGAAAATTCTTTCTTCAACTTTCCTATTAATAATTTATATCAATTTCAACATAATTTAGATTTCATTTGATAACTATTTTGTTTTTTTAAGAAATTAAGTTAGTAAACACTTTCTTCACGTAGAATTTGAAAAAATTTACAATTTTAGATGTCAATTTTTATCTAAAATTATATAAAAAAAATTATTCTAAAGATAAGTTTAAAATGTTTATGGGATAAGTACAAATATATATTTTAAAATTGATCCTACAAAGAAGGTAGTGAAATTTGATAATAGACGTAGAGAGGGGGACACAATGTTGACAAATATAAGCAACCATTACATGTTATGGACCCACAGAAAGGATTTAGGGGTCACCCAATTCACCAATTATAACTCAATAATTCCACCGCCCTTAAATTCCTCTTCCAATCAAATATTATATAATACTCAAATTTCACATTTTCAACCTAATTACCAGCCATCACTATTTCCAACGTCTCCATTTAGTTCATCTAACTCATCAATCCAATCATCTTCAACTAACTAGTTAAAAGTTAAAAGTTCGAGTCCTCATTTTTACTATGGTTAAATTAAACAAATAATAAAAAAAAAAATTATTAAAAATGTATCAAAGTTCTACATTGGTTAGAAAAGGAAAATAATCGTGAGTTTGTAAGAGAAGATAACGATCTATTGTGGTATAAGGTCTTTTAAGTTAAAACACTAAAGTAAAAAACTTCTCTATTGTTTTCCTTAATAGAATAACTTTTGTAACGATTAATATTATTATATATATTTACATTCTATTTTGGTTTTTTCTATTTTGACATTTGAACTTTTTAAATTTGAGTTTTGTCCTTCAACTTTCAAAACAATTGTCGTTTTTGTCTTTATTGTTAATAAATTAACATAATGATGATATGCGCTCACGGGGAGATGACTAAACAAATTCCTCGGTTTTCTAGTCTTAAGAACAAGTGATGAAGTGATTTAGGATAATTAGTATATTTTAGTTAATATTTAGTTTAGTTGTTAATTTAGAGTAATTAATGTTTAATTAGGAGGGGGATTTTCAGAAATAGAAAAATAAAGAAAACTATTGTTGGATATATATAGTGAAAGAAAGTGAAGGTATGGTGAAGATTTGAAACATAAAATGTCATGTAGATTAAATTCATTGTTTGGAAACTATCAAATTGAATTGAAACTTCAAATTAAAATGATGTTTTATGTACAAATTTAATATATATGATAATTAAATTTGTAGGTTTTTCAATTTGAATGAGTTATGTTTGATTTTTATTAAGTAATAACTCAATTTAGTTAAATTTGACAAATGTTTCAATTTTTGTATTTATTTGATTTTATTTTGTAATTGGGAGAGTTACTGAGTTACTAGCCTATAAATAGCAACTTGGTTCTTCATTTGTAGGGTCTCATTCTAAATTGAAGAGTTCTCTCATTTTTTTTAATCAAGAGTTCTACCAGATCCGAGTAGTTCGAGGTTGCAATTCTACCGGAGTTAGTCGTTGTATCCTGTTGAGACGATTGTTTTAATCTGCTTGTAGCCCATGCAGAGTGAACAATTGTCTACAAGACAACACTAACCAGAAGCGTGTCTTGACTACGTTTTGAGTATCCAAAGATTTTGAAGTTCTTTCAAGTCTTTGATTATTTTCATATTTAAGCCTTGTTACACCATCTGATTTTCGCTTGAATTTGAATATTATGCGTTGGGTGTATTGTCTCCAGTAATTGAGGTGTAATCAGTTTGTTAGTGTATTTAATTCCATATAAACCATTTCCCCCGAACAATTATTTATACAAAATAGCAAAATTTAATCATCTTTCCCCTTCTCCGTATTCCCCCTTCTCCGTCTTCTCCCTCTCGTCTTCTTCTTCTTCTTCCACTACACTCTGACGTCCAGCAGCCACCACACTTGTCGAACCACCGCTGTTTGGCTCTACATCGCACATCTGGTTATACATCATCGCTGATGAGCCGATTTTTCTCTCTTTCCCTATTCCTCTCTATCTTCCTCTAACTCTTGGATTCATGCGGCCCAATCCTCATCACAGCTGTCTTGTCACCGCTAGCGTTAGAGTTCGTTGGATTTTTTATTGTTAGGGGTAAGATTTTGGCGTTTTGGATTAATTTTGTTTGGTTCTTGAACACTCATTAAGTTTTTGTGTTAAAATTGATTTACCTATGAAGTTGGATGCTAGATTTGAGTTTTGTTACTTTTAAATAGTTGTGATAGACATTGTATCAATATTTATCGCATATAGACGCTGATAAAATCTACCAATGATAGAAATTAATACAATCTATCACTGATAGATGCAGATAGAAGTCTATCAGTGTTTATTAGTGTCTATCATTGATAGAAATTGATACAAGTCTATCACTGATAGACGCTAATAGAAGTCTATCAATGACTACCAGTGATAGAAACTTATAGAGGTCTATCATTGATAGAGGTTGATAGAAATTTATAAGTGTCTATTAATGATAGATATTTATAGAAGTCTATCATTAATACTATAGTGATAGAAATTGATATAAGTCTATCACTAATAGACGTTGATGGAATCCTATCCGTGGTTTTCTTTTTGCTATTTTTGTAAATAGTTTGACATTTTTTTCTATATGTGAAAAATTTTCTAATTAGAATTAATTAGTTAATTGTCTTATTTTATGGTAAAACTATAAATAACTAATTTAGGGCTGATAAGAGGGAAGCTTTTGAATATCCTTTGAAAATATAGAATATTATTCTTGGAGAGTCTTTCTCGTCTTAGGGATGTATTCTCTTTACTTAACCATGAATTTGACCTAAATATCTTTTTCATTACATCTACGAACCTATATGTGGAGTTTTACTTGCATCCATTTAAAGGTCACATAATTATTTAGTTAACTTGTTGAAGAATATTAAAAGAAAAGAATATGATCTCTTTTCGCAGATCCTAAAGTTTAAATCTGTTATGTAATCCTTTACAAATTTATGATTTTGTATATTTTCGTGATAAAGAAAATATATATTTGTGGTGATATATATTTAAAGAAAACAAGGGGAAATCTTACATAATTATATTTTCACATAAGTTTTATTCTAAAAAGTAGGGGTGTACATAATTCGGGTTGGGAGAATTTTGTGGACCAACCCAAAAATTCAGGTTGACTAATAATGAACCCTATTAGTTCATTTTTGGAGAGTCAACCCAATCCAACTCAACTCAACCCAAAATTTCTGGGTTGGGCCGGGATGGGTCACCGGTTCTGTTACACGATTGCTTACCAATTGGCAAATGCTACACGATCGCCTATCAATACTATTCGATCGCTTACCAAATGCTACACGATCGCTGAGCTCGGCTACACGATCGCTGAGTAACAAAATGCTATATGATCGCCTACCTAATGCTATACGATCGCCTACCAAATGCTACACGATCGCTTACCAAATGTTACACGATCGCTGAGCTCGAGTACACGATTGCTTAGCTCTGATACACGATCGTTGAACTCTACTAGACGATCGCTTACCAAATGCTATACAATCGCCTACCAAATGCTATACGATCGCTTACCAAATGCTACACGATCGCTGAGCTCGACTACACGATCGCTTACCTCTGCTAGACAATCATTGAGTAACAAAATGTTATACGATCGCGTACCCAATGCTATACGATCGCTTACCAAATGTTACACGATCGCTTACCAAATGCTACATGATCGCTGAGTAATGCTATACGATTTGTCGGTTTTATGTTATATTTCATAATATATATATTCGGGTTGGGTCGGGTCTACTTGACCATGAAATGGGATAACCCGAGACCTAACCCAACCCAACCCCAAAATAAAATCTAATCCAACCCAACCCTGTTTAGGTTGGGTAGTTCGGATTGGTTAAATTATAGAGTTTTTTGAACACCCCTACTAAAAAGTAGAGATTATTTTAAATATAATCCCAAAATAAACCCTTCAATTTCCTTAACACAATTTCAACATTGGAGTTAAATCATTTAACTAATTTGAAGTAGAATAAATGATGAAGCAAAGAAATAAATAATCAAATTAACATCATTAATGGGTGTCGAACTTAAACATAGCTCATCTACATATAAAATCAACTATTGATTATAGTTGATTTTATATTATTAGCTTATGCTAGACAATTAATATGAATGTATTCAGTTTTCATTTAATAATTGTAACGTAAACACTACGTATTGATTATAACAAGATGATAATGACTGTTATTATCTTTGTTTACTTTTTGCTATTGGAGAGTAGAATTTGCTTTGGAGTTTCTTAACTATAGCTTTGTTAACTAAATTTTGAGTAAATTGTAACATATTTTTATTTTTTCTTTTAGAGATTGTGTGAACTTTTCAACTTTTGACTTCGGAAAAAATACACATATTCAACTATCATTCCTTTTCTTCCTTGATATGATAAATTTAATGAAAAATTTGTTGAAAAAAAAAACCCAACCAATTCTACAAAATAAACAGATAAATAATTGAAAAATTAAAAGAAAGTAATAAAACTAGAAACACAAGAATTAATGTGAAAAAACTCCAAATTAGAGAGAGAAAAAAATCACGGACCAGAAAAATCCACTATATGAAAAATTGCTACAATCACACTAAATAATTCTATCTTTCCTGACCCCAATTACAATAACAATTTTTTCAAAACTTTTGACTACTCATACATTTTTCTCACCCTTGAATTAGAGAATACAATAGGACATTAATTAGAGTTAGCACATTAAGCTTAAAGTATTTCTAACGAGACAATTGAAAACCAAAGGCATAAGCTCCATTTATAGTGCTTAGAACCCATGATTTTTCTAAACTTTTTCAATGTAGGACAAATTCATGACTTTCTTAAATATTTTTTATGTGTAACAACTGCACTTCTAATATTTTGTCAAAAACTCAATAAAATTGAGATTAGAAAGGTAAGATTTTAAAATCTAGGACCAAATTTAGACAAAATTCAAAAGTCGAAGGTAAAGTTGTAATATTTTGAAATTTAAAAATTAAATTGAAACCAAATTCAAAATGTAAGAATTAAATGTATAATATTTCGAAAAGCTAAGGATGAAATAGAAATTACATCTCAAAATTAGAGGCAAAAATATATTTTTCCCTTGATTTTGTTTTTAGTATGAGCTAGTTAATTTCATCCTTCCTACAATTATTTCAAAAAAGGATTTTTAGTTTGGGAAATAAATATATTTACGAAACTTTCCACATAAGGTCGATCTTCTAAAAATGATAAAAATTTATTTATAGCCTTCACAATGCAATATTGTGGTGCCATCATAAAAGCTGGCATTCCTTTTTAGTAAAATGGATCATATTTATGGTTAAATAATTTTTTTTAATGAAGTTTAACATTTTAAATTTAAAATAACTTTTCCTCAAAAAAGAAAATAATTAAAATAGCTTATTAAAAACAATTACAAAAGTAAAAAATGCAAGTGGGTGCTCCCGTGATACCACGTGATTAAAAAAAGAGAGAATATCCAGTGGCTGACGTTGGTCCACGTGTCACTTGGAGACCGTGTTTGATGATTTCTATTGGCTGTAATTACGTGTTTTAATTATTTTTTTAATTGTACGACATTGATTAATTAATTATTGATACTATTTTATAACATTATTATAAAACAAAAGAGGATATTATTTAAAATTAGGAACCAAACTTTGCACATAAAAACAAAATGGAAATTGAGTAATAGCTTTTTTTTAATGTTATAAAGTGCACAAAAGTGAGAATCTCACCACATTGGTTATTTTAATAAAATATTACATATATATTTTAAGAACTAAATATTATGGCTTCATTACCTAATAGTTGCAATATTTAATTTATAAAAGAAGTGGATTGAAAAATTATTCTCTTTCGTTAAGGATTTAAAATAAGAAAAATATATATCACTAGGATGCTAAAACTATTAAATAAATTAGAATATAGAAGTAAATAATGATACGACACGTGGCCAATCAACATAACTAATCAATAGTTAATTCGAGGTTAGAGGTTCAAATCTTCATATCTTATTATGCTAAACATGACTATAATTCAAATGAATAAAAAACCATGGATGCTATCATTACAAATTATGTTGGAAATTCGAATAACTAATAAGGTGGGCGAATAATCCCATAAAAAAGAAAAGAGGCGAATAAATCATAATTTTATTTTACTATTACAATGAATTTCGAAGAAGGTACTAGAACAGAGAGGCAACAATGTGGGGTCACTGAAAAGAAATGGATGGAAAAAATGGAAAGCTTTTCAAAATGGGGCGGCAAGAAATTCACATCCCTCCATTAATGGAATCTCTGCTCTGCTCCTTCACTTTCCTATAAATCTTTTTCATTTCCATCAATAACTCTTCATTCCCTTCTCTTCTCTTTCTCTTCATTTTCTTCAGCCATGGCCAAGGACTCTGATACCGGAGGCTTCGCCGCCAAGGACTACCACGACCCTCCACCGGCCCCTTTCATCGACCCCAATGAGTTCACTCAGTGGTCGTTTTACAGAGCCATCATCGCCGAGTTCATCGCCACTCTCCTCTTCTTGTACGTCACTGTTCTCACTGTCATTGGCTACAGTAGCCAGTCCGACATTAAAAACGGCGGCCAAATCTGCGGCGGTGTCGGCATTCTCGGTATCGCTTGGGCCTTCGGTGGAATGATCTTCGTTCTTGTCTACTGTACCGCTGGAATTTCCGGTCAGTTTAATTTCTTCACACATTTCTTTCAAATCAACAACAAATCGGCTTGTGGGTGATTTTTGTAATCGATCCCTGTTTTTCTTCAGGTGGGCATATCAATCCGGCGGTGACATTTGGGCTGCTTTTGGCTCGGAAAGTGTCCTTTGTGAGAGCTGTTTTGTATATGGTTGCTCAATGTCTTGGTGCCATTTGTGGATGTGCTTTGGTTAAATCGTTTCAAAAGGGTCTTTACAATCGCTACGGCGGTGGAGCAAATTCTCTCGCCGACGGTTACAGCACCGGCACTGGCTTAGCCGCTGAGATCATCGGAACTTTCGTTCTTGTCTACACTGTCTTCTCTGCTACAGATCCCAAGAGAAACGCTAGAGATTCTCACGTTCCTGTAAGTTTCATACCCAAATTTAATTTCCATGAAGATAATCAATTCCATATGGTAATGATGTTATTTGCCTTTGAAATTAAAGGTTCTAGCTCCACTGCCAATTGGGTTTGCTGTATTTATGGTTCATCTAGCCACCATTCCGGTCACCGGCACCGGCATTAACCCGGCTCGAAGCTTTGGTGCTGCAGTTGTACTCAACCAGAGCAAGCCATGGAATGACCATGTAATTTCTCTTCCTTAACAACCTTTGATTTTATGTTATGAGTTGCAAATTTAAGATTGATATGAACTTTTTTCTTTTTGAAACAGTGGATTTTCTGGGTTGGACCTTTCGTTGGAGCTGCAATTGCTGCATTTTATCATCAATTCATATTGAGAGCTGGAGCTGTTAAAGCATTGGGATCTTTCAGGAGTACTCATAGTGTTTGATGATTTTGTTGATGGGAAGAAATGGCTTGGATTTGGATCTAAACGTTGACGGACATGTATGATTATGGAAGAAATTTGAGTTTGCTTTTTCATGGCACTTCTTTTATCTGTGCCTTCTCTTTCTTTTGCTGCGTTTTTACGTTATTGTAGTTGTTAAATCCTCTACTTTTTCAAGCACATATTTTGAAGATTCCTTAAGTTCACGAACATGGCAAGCTTACCTCAGATCTAAAAGAGATTGGCATCCCATGCATCCATATACAGAGATGTTCACACAGGGTGGGGATGGGGAAGGCTTCCCCGGCCCCATCTTCACTTCACCTCCTATTTCAACCCCCATTAGATTGAGCTGGAAAATTACTTTTTCTATTCTCTTTTAAACCATTTTTAAATTTATTTTCAGCCAAATAAATTTTTCTATATTAAAGGGTCATTTATAATCTATTTATTATTCCAAAAAACATTGTAATTTTTCTTAATAAAATAATAATATTTTATGATGTAATTAAAGTATTTAATCTCATAATTAATAAAAGTTCAAATTTAAATGTTACAATATCATACTCTACCATTCAATTTAAATATTATAAATCTTAAATATTAAAATATCCCTAAAGTAGAGATGAAACTTAGAAAATGGCTAATTATTAGCTTTGTCTCACTCCATATATATGTATTCATTAGGTCTGGATGGGGAATCAAGGAACAGGGGAATTAGGGATTTTCGTCTCATTTGAAGCAGAAATTTACATCTCTTGATATACTTTTAACGGTGTATTTTGTGGAAATGCTTTAAAATTTTAGAGACAAAATTGTAAATTTATGAACTAAATTTATAATAACGTATTATGTATGAAACAATAGAGACTTTAAGTCGGAATACTTTGGTCGATTTTGTAATAGGGTGACCCACTCTTTTTGTTGGACTAGTGATTTTCTGGGTTGGCTCTCACAATGTGTTGGTGTTGGGACCGACAAGGAAGCTTTGGATTAATGGTAATGTGATATTCGGTTTGCCTTTCAAAAAAAAAAAAAAAAGAAGAAAGAAAACAATAGACCTTTTATTAGTGATTTGTAACTATTTTCATTTGTATCTATTTAAAATCAACTCAAAATCAGCTAATGAAAAATTACTACTATCTATTTAATTCTCGCATTTTTTTAATCTTGCATTTAAGGAAAGTCATATACATGTATAAGAGTAATCCGTTGATGATTTTAAATTAAAATTCTAATGAAATGTCAAAATTAATTTACTTATAACATCTTGAGATTTAATTTAATATAATTACCAGAAGTTTAACAACCTCAAAGTTTAGAAATAAAAATGGATATTTATCCTAATCTTAGTTATAAACATCTCTCCACCAACAATGATTACATCATTAAAAAAAGAAAAAAAAAAAAAGAAGGTATACCTTCATTCAACAGATGAAATTTATACGGTAACATTTAAACATTTGACCATTAGATATAAGTTGTGAAAATTTCATGAGCTTTTTTGTCAACAAAAAGGGTAGGACTAGGAATTTACAAAGCATGTGTACTATATCTCCAGCAAATGATAAATGATGATTGTGCAAATGCATCATTTAACTTACATCCTACACAATTCAGAAGCTCAGACAGAAATCATAAACAAAAATTAATCATTTATGTTTGATTTCCATTGGCTAAACTTAGATCCAATGAGAGAGGGAAAAGAAACCTTCACTGCAGCTGTTCTTGTTTCCCACTTGTATCAGCTTCATCCTGAATATCCTTCCCATGCTTCGACTCATACAGTTGTTTCGATTCCTCCAGCTGCTTCGATACCTAATCATTAACCAAAAACCAACCAACAAAATTACGTTTTCCCCATACTTCTTGACATGTCAAACTCCACATATTCTTGTACAATTAAAAGGAGATCGATTCCGTATCAAATGAGATCTAACTATGATGAATGTGATAATTATATCACTCTTTGAAACAGATCTAGATTAAATGATTGTTCTAAACAGATCAAGATATTATTCATTCATCAGATTCCCAAATCAAATAACACAAATGTCGAGATGAACATGTTGAATCAGATTCCTTCACGTGAAACAGCCAAACCAAATACTGATTCGATGACTAACGATGCATATCAATAAAAGTTCCTTTATTTAGTATAAATTCTATGATAGCGTGTTTAACAAATTCAGATCCATTACGATTGTGCATACTCACCAAATATTATGTTCATTTTCATTGTTTGCCAAGGGGGGCTTGGGGGAGGGGGGAGGTAGATAGAAAGGAATGTACTTTAATTGAGTAAGCCATGGGCAATAATGTATCTGGATCCATTGCATCCTCCGGGAAGTTTCGCAAAGCGTGTATGAGTTTTTCAAATGGCAACTTTACCTGCAAAAAACGAAAAATCAATATTAGCACCTACCAGGAATGTACATGTGGCTGCTGAATCTATGAAGCAATTCATAACTCACCAAGTCATCGTGGCAGTACTTTAGAAGAGCCAAACCGACTTTAAAGACAATCGTAACACCCTGTGGTAGAAAACATTTATAGCAAGTGTGAACTTCTTTATAGAAGAACTGTATCAGAAAATGATACATATGGTTTCAAGTAACCAACCTCATAAAGAAAGACATCCCAAATTCGTAGAGCCAAATGGAAGGGAAAAGAGTAAGAGAAAACGGTAATAAACCATTGGCTCGCATACATGCTAGGATTTATCATTTCCCGTGTAAAATGCTCTCCAAGCTTAGGCAGCTGCTCTCTCACAAGATTATCAAATTGAAATAGGTACTGCTGCACTAGAGGAAGCCCCGCCTATCAAAAGGAACAAAAAATGCTCTTCAAATCGAACCCAGCACAATTAAGTTAAGAAGTATTTTATATTTGACACAACCCTCAGAAACGTAATTGATGTCAAGACTTGAGACTTCTTTGTAAAAAATGCACCACCATGAATTCGACCAACAAGTCTAGAGTAGTTCATGCAAGTTTATAACCATTCTTACTCCTAAGCATCCAATCATGCAGAAATCACGGATGAATGAACAAAAACGAAAGAAACAAACAAAAGAAAAGCATATCAGAAACAAAATAAAATTTAGTAAACCAAAAATCTACCATGAAGAGCTGTATAATGATAGAAAAAGGGTCAAATGAGGCAATCTCCTGGAACTTCGTGGGGACATTTAGATGTAGGCGAGGTCAGAATTTGAGGAAAGTTGGATCAATTACATAAAGTCACAAACAAATCACTCGTAAAGTTAATGCTAGAATTGTGTACTCTAATTTCTGAACAGTTCGCTAACTTGATTAAGTGAAAGTGCATGGAAAAATAAAATTCTTCACTTAATCTCTTGCCCTTGGGCAGATAGCACCAGTGGGAGATAAACAAAAGTGTGGAGTAGTTTGTGAAGAAGCAGATGACATTGACCATCTCTTTACCCATTGCACAGAAGTAAAGGATTTGAGGAAAGCTATGTGCTAGGTAGGACTGCAGGGAGCAAGGTACTAGAAAAGATTGGATTGGAGCTTATGGTGTGGGATTGTTCAAAGAGTTAAAACGTTTTCACTTGCAAAATGTTGGACATGGAGATTATGTTGTTTGCTTGCTCAAGGAGTTTAACATTTTACCTACATTCAAAGTAGCAGACCTATCAGAATATAAACCGGCAGGCAAATTCAGGTAATAGTTATACCAGGAACAACTTAGTTTTTGTTGATGGGTAGGGGCAGGGGGAACTGGTGCAGTGATAATGGGATAAAAAAATTTTCATTAGCAGTCAGTTGGCCGTTAACGCAAGATAGTTGTAGTTAATATGTATATGAGTCTAAAACTCAAATAGGTCTGCACCACAGCCATAGAGGAAGCAAGCAATGTTCCTAATACCTAAAGCTCGATGAATAATACTGCTCAGTTTTCATGCTAAAATATAAAAAATGTTTCAATTAAACATAAAGCACCAGAAGGGAGAATATGTCCATTTATTCCTTCTGATTCTCAAATTTTCTGTTCTGTAAACTATTAATAAAGTTGAAGTCAAAATAAAGGAGAGATCTCGAAGAACAGAGTTACCAGATACAATCCTTCCATTGGAGCATGAACTGCACCTTTAAGTAATGCGACCAACAGCCAGAATGCATCCTCTTCACTCATATAGAGAAGCAACAAACCAGCTAAAAATCCCATCCCCTACACGCTCAAAAGCATTACATACCATTCACCACAGAATACAATTGTTAACATATGACTGATGATAAAATATAGAAGATTTGGAACCTGAACATATCCAACATTCCGATCAAAAACCGAATATGCCTTTAAAACATTGTAGAGAGATCTTTGACCAGGTCCATGTCTCTGTTGGAAGAAGACATGAGAAGGAAAGGTACGAGAGATATCTCGAATGATATCCAATTCAGAGGCTGATGTCTCATATATTACCAATTGCTGCAAAAAACATATATATACCACTTGATTACCATCATCCTAGGGACTATAGATTTATAAGACAAAAAATGGCAAAATCTATTCATGTATTCAGAGAAAAACATGCAAGGATAGGTATGAGAAATGTCCCAAAGTATATACAATTCCAAGGAAAATTATCGATTTCTGCAAAGATAAGCCACTTAATACTATATTACTTAGAAACTGTATATTTATAAGACTACAAAAGAAGACCACAAAAATAATCACGTATTGGCTTTGTTGTATAAGATAAGTGTATAGGTTTCTACTTTACTGATGACTAACACAAATAAAAGATTACCATTGCATACTCATAAAAAGGCACAGAAACACATTCAGTAGTAGCTGTCTACCTGGGTAACATAAACGTCATCAAGTATATGCAGTACATAGCATTTATAGTCAATGAGCCTAATCATATCATATGACATCCCACAAATGAAACATAAAGCAGTTAAATCCTGCCTGATATTTTTATTTCAATTTCAATCATATATTGCCTTTTTTATTTTTTAATTTAATTTAATTTTTTTTTTTTTTTGAGATGTAAATCAAATTTGACAAGAAAACACTTCCATTAGTAAGAATGAAATTTCACAACTCTAGGTCATACAAACACCATAAAGCCAAACCAACCATGGAAGCCACAAAATGAAGTACAGGGAAGGATTTCAATCATTAAGAATAGAAAACAAAAAGACACACTAAAAGCAATTAGAAATATAAGTCCAAAAATAGGCATTGACGTGACCCACACTCCAAACCTTACTCCCTCTATTCTGATGGTGAAGTAAAACTCCAGTACTTTGAGAATTCAGTCCATACATTCATTAGTCTTTTTTTTGTAAGTTCAGTTAAACGATTGAAGAAAATGTAGATTGATTTTAATAAATTTTCATCGATTAAATATCTAAAGCTTCTAAAAGAGCCATTTGTATTTTTAAAATTTAACACTTGAAACATTAATTAGGATGCAGAAACTAATTACTTTTTAGATTTTAGAAAGTTTACAACAACAATATTTGCAAAAACTCATTTTAAGACCACGATCTCAAACAAATTCCAAAAAACCCAATACCTCATAAACTCCAGGATTCATCAACAGTAAGTCTCGACTTCCAGAAATCAACTGCCAAACAAGACCCCTTAAACAATCGGGAATACCTTTCCTTATACGCCTTTTAACAACATGAGGTTTTCTCCTAACATAATGCTTCCAGTCACTCCCTCCAACTCCAATCATCTTCCTCCATTTTCTAACTCTCCTTTCCTCCCTGAAATTATAGGATATCCACAATGCATAATCAAATCAATCCTTCATAAAGAAAAGCACAACGTGGAAGAAATTATTGAGCCATCAATAAAAGCATACCTCTCGTTTACATGGGTGGATCTGTTCTTGATTAAAGCATCTGAAGAACTATTGTGTTCCTGTTTTAAGAATCCAAACCTGTCTAATTGCTTGGGCGAAGGAAGTGGACCTGGTTCAAAGTCATCTATTGTTTTCCTTTCCATTCCACCATTACATATGCGCTCTTACATTCCAAAAAGCAGATAACATTCCTCTGTATTCCTCGACATGATAAATTTTTACTGACTACGGAAAATAGGTGAACAATCAACAAATAAATATGGGAAAAGGAAAACCCCTATTAAGAGCAGGCATACATACAAAAATGCTGTAAAGTTCACTAAAATTTCAGAGTACAAAAAGAGTCTGATTAATATAGAGTACAAAATCAGCCCTAACATCAGGTCACAGTGAGTTATATTATTCTAAAGAACTTTTGCAAGAAGTATCAGATCAGTAAATAATTCAAACAGAATGTGAAAACTACTATTCATAAAAGTAAGATATAAAAATAACAAACCAATATTTTAACTGTTATGATGATAATTGTAATCACAGGATACCAGATCATAAGATTTCCATTCATTATAAAATACCCACAACAAGCTCCCTAAAACAACTGTGTTTCAGTTCAACATGATTAAAAAAACCAAGAAGTTCACGCAACAGCAGGCTTAAATTTTAAAAGATGAAAATGTGAAGGTGCAAGAGACAAAAGAATTAGACAAGAGATATTGCCTTTACAATGAGATAAAAGTTGACAACATTATTCCATTCTAGTAAACCCAAAATTCTAGTCTTATAACAAAAGAATTAGACAGAATCATCATCTCAAGCTACTTCACAATAATTCTTGAGAAGTTTGGCATATTCTTCCATGGTCAAAGTATATCTTGCATGGCATTGCATTAACCACTTGATTTATCTACATCACTACGTAAGAAACGAAATGAACCCGAAGTTCGAAATAGCAAGCTAAATAGTAGAGAAGCTGAAATTTGCAACTGGAATCAAACATCAACAGCTAAATACAGAGAGGTCTAGACCAAATAATATGCTTGGCTGCAATGAAATGAGGGAAATGTAGGATCGAGAAAACAGAATAGTGATAATTAATCGAGTTAGCTTTATCAATGAGATATCCGATCTTCTTCCCAGCCGGAAGAGAATCCAAAACAGATGATTATTTATCAAGTTTCTGCAAATTGTTTTCAGAACGGAACAGGATCTAAGTTTTTTCCTGATCCTAAGAGACCACAATTCAATCCCCTAAATTCCACAAGGGCAGACAAATCTAAATCAAGAGTTTATTTCAAAAATATATGAGCTGCAACAAATTTAGATCAAATCGTAGGGGACAAAGATACATATAACAATAAAAAACAAATTCAAAGAACCAGAATGATAGAGAAACATACCCGAAGTCAAAGGATAAGAGAAGATTCGATTACGAAGATGAGAGAATCAGTGCGATTTTGGAACGCGGAAAGAGAGATCCTGTAAAGAACACAAATCCTTTCCCAGAAAAAAGAAGGTTGCAAAATTTTGAATTGTATTTAAGAATTCTATTTTTATTAAAATAAATAAATACAAAATTCTTTCGATGCTATAATTTTACGAATGAAAAACGTAAAACAGCATATGAAATCATTTTACAAATAAATTTATTGGAATAAATCTACCCAAAAAAGTTGTTTTTGAAGAGAAAATAAATCTATAATTAATGTTGTAGAAAAATATGAATTTTATTTTCCTTAAATAGTTTCAAAGATAAAAATTATTTCAAAAAAATACATATTCAAATAAATAACCCTAAAAAAATTAGCTACATTATATAAAAAAATATTATTCAACTTTGTACTTTGTGTCAAAAATACCTCTAAATTTTAAAAATACTCCCAACTTTTAATAAGTATTCAATAATATTTTTACCATTAATTCTGGATGGAAAACTCTTAGTGTTTTGTTTAAAAAGTATTTTTGAATTTTCAAAAGTTTAAAAAATATCCTTAAACATAATAAAAAAAAAAAAAGGTTCACCCTTACAATTAATATATAAACAGAAAGCTTTAATAACTCATTGCAAAAATCTCTCTAAACTTTCAAAGTTGCATTAATATCCTTATCTTTAAAAAAAAAAAAAAAAATTAACATTGCACTTACCGTGCATCCACACTCATCATCTCTCTCTTCCATTCTCTCTTTCTCCTATACTTCAATTTAAGAAAAATCTTGGATTCAGCCTATTGTACAACCCTTGCACCTGATTAAAAGTCGCCACGTGGTAATTTATTATTTTTTTTAAAAAAAGATTATTTTTTCATGTGTTTAAGGAAAAGGGAGCATGAACTTAGGTGCAAACTAGGCTACATCTAAGTATGCTCTTCAATTAATTTCTCTATTTTCACTATTTTACCTATGAATTTGACCTTTGTTTATCTCATAAAAAAAATTGTCTCATTCAATGAAGGTATATAGATTGTAACAACAACAACAACAATAATAATGGAAGTACCAAGGGGATGTAAGGACTTATATGTTTTAACAAGATTTTATGTCAGTAGTTGGGCATATGTTAATATATATATATAAACTTTCTCAAAGTTTAAGTGGGGATCTACAAACAACAAACAAAAGATTCATTGGTTAAGTTGAAGGAAATTGTGTGTACCAAAATCACGAGGAAGACTTAATTTTCGGGATTTAGAAGGTTTTAGTCTAGCACTAGTTGGCAAACTGTTGGGTTTTATGCACTAACACTCGTAGATAGTAAATGTAAATAATTGACTATCATCAATAAAGAGTTATCGATGTTACTTCAATATTGTTATTAATTGTGTTGTATTCATTTTGTCTTAATAACCCTAAATCCAATAAACTAATATCCTGGGCTGTCTTATGAGTCTTGAACTGTATGTGGAGATATACAATGATCAATATTCAAGATACAGCCTAAAGGGACTATGGTGTAGGGATAAGGCTGGGTATCTTGTCCTGGTGACATTATGGATACAATCCATTTTGTATTTGATACAAATGTAGTGATCCAACGCATTCGTGTACGCGACATGTGAGTGTGAGTATCCTATGCAATGAGTTTGCATAAGACCGGACCACGAAATAGTAACCACTAGATGAAACTCTGTTGACTAGTTAGGTTTCTATTTCAGTAGGATGACCTAGGCAACTTAGTCTTAATCTTGAATCTATTATGAACTCTTGTTCATGAGGGATTGTCTTTAGATTTGTATGGGTGAGAGTGGCTAGTTCGCCGACTCAATAAGCCTACCATTTTGAGGACAAGACCGAGTGGGGAGTTGGGAACATAATAATACAAGATGAATTTCACTCTTTCTTAACTTTAGGGTCGGCACGAGTGTTCCCTTAAGTGGTGTCTCTAGAATTTGAACAAATGGCCCTACCTTCTCAATGGGCCAAGAGGGATTTTTGTTTAATGGTTGGACCAAAAACAGGTTGTTCATTAGAGGAGCATTGATACTTAAACATACAGAGGTAACTAAGGGTAAAACGATTATTTGACTTAGTTGGTGTGGCGGATACTCGTGAAGGACTAACTTCTTGTTATTAGTATATATCCATGGACACAGAAATATATATGCAGTGAGAAGAGTATAACTGTGAGTTTTTAGTGGAGTGTGCCATAGTAACGAATATTGATTAATTTGGTTAATGAGTTTAGCTAATTAATCTCATATCCTTGAAGCTTCTGATCTGTAGGTCCATGAGGTCCTCTTCCTAGCTCGTAAAGGGAATTGAGGTAATTATGTCTTGAATAGAGTTTGAAATGTCCAAATTCACTTAAGAAAATAGTATAATATATAATGATGCATTATAATATAAAGTATATATTTTAATTAAACTTTATAATATAAATTTAATTCTGGATATGATTCAAAATTAATTTATGGGAGAATTAAATATTTGAAGAAAGAGTTCAAATATTAATTTAATATGAATTCGATTCATAGAAAAGTATAGGTTAAAATTAATTCGTATTAGATGCACATCAAAACTATGGGTTATGATAGAAATAAAATTGAATATGATTCAAGTGTACGCTAAATTAAATATTTGATATTTAATTTGATAATTAATTAATTAAAGATTAATTAATTATTAGTTAAATTAAATTAAATTAAATTAATTGAATTAAAACTATAGGTTATGTGAGAGATGTTTCATTTAAATATGATTTAAATGAAATCATTAATTAAATAAGATTTAATTAATTATTAATTGTATTAATTTAATTTAAATTAAAAGTTAACTCCCACATAAGGAGTTAACAGAAACGTGGGATGACTCCTGAGTTTCTCTCTCTCCTTTGATCAAATACCTACAAAACGTATGCAAGGAAGATGTTGTTGCAAGTGATTTTGCACAGAAGCGTTTTGTACACAAAAATATCTCCCTCTCTCAAATTCTCTTTCTTCTTCCTATATTCATTTGGTATACCATCATACCGAAAGTTCTCAAAGAATAGGAAGGAAGTCCTTTTGATGGTGTTGATTTCAATCCCAATTGGAGAATTAGTGATTTTCATTCGATTCTACAAAAGTAAGTATTCTTTCTCTTTTCTCTGTAGAATTTATTTTCTAATGCATGTTTAACCTAGGAATTAATTTTACAGTAGGTTTAGTTTTTTGTTAAATCTCTGTGGAATATTATGCTTCCTAGTGTATTCGTATTTCAGCATTCCTAAATCAATTTCGAGTACTGATTTTGTGTTTTCTTCTGCTGCATTAGGACTCTGATCCCTACAATTGGTATAAGAGCCATCTTGTAGAATTAATTCAGGTTTTTGAAATTTACACTGGGTTTTGGTGGGATTAATTGCATTGTGAATGTAGCTTTGCAAATGAATGTTTACGATAGTTTAAGGTCATAGAATTTCATGTTTTTCATTCGATCAAATTGTAAAGGTCCCTACATTTTTGGACATTTAATCATGTAATTTGAGTATTTTGTAAGTCCATGTCTAGAATTAGGGTTGTAATCGATGAAAATCAAGATCAATTTTGGCCAAAAATGGAAGAACAGTTGACGAACTGCCCAGAATTGCATTATAGTGTTGCAACATTGCAACGCTACTCACGACCTTGCAACGCTATGACACATGTCACATTAGGGTTGCATTGCACACGGTTCAGTAGCAGTCCAGGGTGGTTCAGTCCGGTTCAACTGGTTCAAAGTAGTTCGGTTTGTTTTTGCACTGGGTTGGTTTGGTTCGTGGTTTTGGGATCCGATTCCAAGCGATTCAGGCCTGCTTGAGTTGGTTTGATCTAGTTCTGGAGTGGCAAAAGCAGTTTTAGGATAAAATTAGCATAATTATTGTAATTTATTATTTTATTTTATCTTAGGAGCCAAATTACCAGTTCATTTGCTATTTAAATGCTTTATGAATGTCATTTAGATAAATCCCACCATAGGTTAAGCATGTTCATACATTTTAATATATTATAAGTGTTATAATGTATGGTTTTAATGTATGATGTGCGTATGATTTCACAAGTTATTCAATATATTTTGATATGTTAAATATATGAAATTGGAAAAACATGATGCACGACATTACTTAGATAAATATAAAAAGTTATATTTATTAATGTCTTGTATATGTGATAACGGGTAGAAATGCACGTTATTACAAGGCAAATAAGTAAAACAATGAGGGAATGTGACGGTAAAAACATACAATATCATGTCCAAAAGCATTAAACTGAGAAAATCGTGATCGCATGCGCCCATCGCATAAAAGTAGCTAATTTACTTATTTTGTGGAGGAAAAATGCGTTGGCGCAAGTAAAATTGCGATTCAAGGAATTAGGCGTCCACGCACATTGAAAGATTGTGATCGCAAAGTCATGCGATCACATGCGATTGTGAGAAGTTGCTCAAAAGATGGCCGCATAAAGACTGCGCATCAAGGTGACGACACAATAAATCACGATGAGATGGAAAGCTGATGACGGTCGAATCCGAATTTAGTTGACAAGCTGTTAAAGCCACACTGTAGCAAGTACACTCAACTTTCGTTGACCTTTAATCGGCGCATCAGAGCAGGAGATTTAATGATCGCCTATCATTGCAATCATTGAAGATAAAGGCTGCTTCACCTTGAGTTCTATAAATACTGGAGATCACCATTGTAGGAAGGGGTTAATGAATAAGGGAGATCATATACAAGATAGAGAGCCGTTAGTCTGTTTATATTCATACTTAGATTTAGAAGATGGAGACGAGCCAAGAGACGAAGAATCCGAGAGATCATTCCCGGACAGATCGAGAGACTACCGAAAAACACTACAAAGGGAGAAAGGGCTTACACTTGCGGGAGCAAGAATATTCTTCTGGACAGAGTTGGAGTGAACAAAGAACAGTGTAACAAGCCTCGGGAAGCAAGACATTGCTACCGGGCTTCTTATCCCTACATTCCATTGCTATTCTGTATTCAACATTTAATTTATAGACAATGAAAATCTCATTTCAACTTATGTTCAATCTCTCCTTACTTCGCATGAGTAGCTAAATTTCAGAATGGGTTGAGAAGTACTTAGCTAGCATGACATAAGATTTAAATTTTATGTGATCATCTTGTCTTATGTATGTGTCATTCATCCTTTAGAGATGCTTGGGAGAGTGGTCTAAAGATAGAATCTAGGCTTGGGAGAGTTAGATTAGAATCTAGGCTTGGGAGAGTCAGATTAGAATCTAGACTTGGGAAAGTCAGATTAGAACCACATAAGCAAGAGATAGAAATTTAGGCATAAGTTCTGTTGCTATTAACACATCGCATGCGCTCTAGAGATAAATATAATAGTATGCGGTCACCTTGTGTATGTTTGCATCATTCATCATCGCATAGACAAGAATAGAGGCTTAGACATAAGTCCTATCGACTTTTTTGTATACATCGCATGCGTCCTAGAAATAGGAATTACGACATTTGCATTGGAAGATGACGTGCTGTTTGTATGTGTGTAACATGATCGCATAACTTGTTCGCAATCTTAGGAAGTGTTAGCTAAACCCCTTCTTAACCCGTTCATCAGATACTCATTTAATTCTTGATTTCCTCAACTCTTCGTTCGGACTCCGTCGCATAGGAATCATACTTAACGAAAACACCATCCAACTTATTTGTTTTCGCCACTGCAAGAGAATCAAAATTAACTGTCGCATATTTACTCAGTAGTCCCTGTGTTTGACCCTGGACTTATTAGGAAACTTAGTGAGGTTTATACTTGGGTCTTATTAGGAAAATTTGCATGTGCAATGCATAACTCATCACCGCAAATATACACCATAATCACATCACATTTATAACGCATCAATATGCTTGGTAGATTTACATGAGTTGTTTAATATAATTGTTATATTAATAAAGTTAAAATTCAATTTGCATTGAGTATGACACATCCATAGTTTAATATAATTGTTATATTAAAAAGTCATGAAATGCATGTAATATGGTTTTTCTTGTTAATTAAAATTTGGTTGTTAATCAAGTAAATCATAGAAAACATGATTATATGGCTAATAATTAATTTTGTAATAATTATAAAATGAATATCTAGTAACCATGAACCTATAATAAAGAGTTGCATGCAAATTTAGGATCTTAGGGAATAGGACTTAATTTTAAAATGTTTACAATTAGTCTAGACTTTAGATCACATTAATTATAATAAGATTAGAATTATGTCCTTTTTGTTTTAATAGATTTAAAATATGACTAATAAGACAGTTAGGATTTTAGGTTATAAGGGAACTCTACTGGTGAAGTTCTGTCTAGGTTGGGGGTTATTAAGATGATGGTTTACGGAACACCTCCTACCTAGGAACTAACTAAGAACTTGAGTTGAACTAACCTTAGTCCTGTAAGCATGCAATGTCACTGGGTTAACTAAATAATTTAATTCACCTAGAACATTATAATAAAAACCTTATTATAAGAGTTAAAATAGGCATAGACTTGGATATATTCATTAACTGGAATTTAACTAAGTATAATAGAACCCTAAAATAGTATAATACTTTAGTGGGAGAAAAATGGTATACGGGATATATCAATTAGCTTTCACGTCCCTAAGAATTCACACCGTGAGACCCATACTCGACTTCGTGTCATCCTAGGTGCGACCTCCCTTCAAAAAGTATTTGCATGGGTCAATACCAAGGTGAATATGGAATGTGTTAATAGTAAGTGGGAGAGGACGTGTGTCAATGTATCTTACGGTCTCCTCCATTAGGTTGCACCGTGAGATTCCTATGGTTCGCCTGTGTGTCATCTTGGAGCAACCATTCTTTCAGAGGGCTTGATCATAGGATTGGGAACAATGTAAACTCTAGTAATGGAAAGAGTTTCTTAGGTTAATCTTCAACAGTTTGTCTTTCCTTACGGTAGTCTGTTGAAGCATACCTCTAGGATTAAAAAATGGTAGGGTCACACTTACGGGATAAATTAGGCTAGTGAATGAATCCTTGACCGAAAAACGGTAGCTAATAACTATAAGAATAAGAGTTATGCTGGTATTAGTAACTAGCTGAGATTGTTTCAATGCAAGGGAGGGGTAGCTAATCACCCTTCGGTGGCTATTGCTCTAAACCTCTGAAGTATCACTGCAAAAGCTAAATCAATAGTTTAATTAGGGTTCTTTGATTGTTTGTTTTTGCTGAATTGATGGGATACTTGTTTTTGTGTAATGGGTTAAGAAAAATATAACTGATACGGTCAATTGTTTTTTTATTCGTTTTAGCACGTCTTTCACAATTATTTCCTTGCTTAAGAACGAAAACCTAATTGGTAAAAACTATACGATGTGGAAATCTAACTTGAATACGATTCTAATATAGATGATCTACTATTCATCTTAACGGAGGAGTGTCCTTCAGTCCTCGCTCAGAATGCATCCCAAGCATTAAGGGAAGGTTATGCCTGCTGGACAAAGGCCAATGACAAAGCCCGGGTTTATATCTTGGTAAGTCCGTCCGATGTTCTTACCAAGAAACACGAGGCCATGATCACTGCATATCTGATCATTGAGTCCCTCTAGAAGATTTTTGGGCAACCGTCCACTCAAATCTGGAACGAGGCCCTCAAGTACGTTTGTAATGAAGGAAGGTTAGTCAGTAAGAGAATATGTTCGTGATCTGATGGTCCATTTTAATGTTGCCAAAATGAACGGGGCGGTCATTGATGAGTAGATTCAGGTGTTCTTTATTTTGGAATCTTTTCTGAAGAGTTTCCTCGAATTCTGCAGCAATGCAGTTATGAATAAAATAGAGTGCACCATAACTACCCTCCTGAATGAGTTACAAACTTATCAGTCTCTTATGAAAAATAAGAGATCGATAGAAGGAGAGGCAAATGTTGCCAATTCCAGGAAGTTTCACAAGGGTTCGTCCTCTGGAACTAAGTTTGTTCCCTCATTGTCTGGTTCTAAGAAGATCCAAAAAAAAAAAAGGAGGGAAGGGGAAGACTCTCGCTGTTGGGAAAGGCAAGGGCAAGGCCAAAGTGGCCAGCAAGGACAAGTGCTTCCACTATATTGTGGATGATCACTGGAAACACAATTGTCCTAAGTACCTCACCAAGAAGAAGAAAAAAATGAAGGTAAATATGTTTTACTGGTTCTAGAAACTTGTTTAGTGGAAAATGACCATAATGCCTGGATACTTGATTGGGGAGCCACTAATTATGTTTGTTCTTCTTCACAGAAAACTAGTTCCTTCTAGCAGCTTGATGAGAGTGAAATGACGCTCAAGGTTAGAACGAGAGATTCCATTTCAGCTTGTGCAGTGGGAGTTGCAAAGTTATTTTTTAGAAATAAATACTCATTCTTGGAAAATTTGTATATAGTTCCTAGAATAAAGAGGAACCTTGTATATATTGAAAGAAATTTTATTCAAGAGTATCTACGAGTGGAAGCGGATCTTTCTGATTCATTGTGACAGAATTACCTATACATTCAAACATACTTTCATAATGCAAAAGGGATCAAGAAATCATACCAGATGAAGATTTCTTCTTTACAACGAGTTTGAAGCCCAACCGTCTACCTGAACAGTCACCACTCGGACAGAAGGAAACGAAGAAGACAACACCACTTAGAGTCCTCAGTATTCTTGGAGTGAGAATCCAAAGTGTGGACTTTGTTCGGATTTAGTAGAGGGAAGGAGGAAGAGCGACCGTACACAAAGATCAAGCAAGTGGGAGATGCGGTCGTCTATCGCATAGATAATATGCTTGATCGTTTAGGTGAAGTATACGATCGTGTAGTAAAAGTAAACGATCATCTATACGATCATGTAGGAAAAGGTAAACGGTCGTCTAAATGATCGTGTAGAAAAAGGGTGAGCGATCGTCCAAAACGATCACGTAGGAAAAACTAAGCGATCATCTATACGATCGTTTAATAAATATCAGGAGCTAAACGATCATTTAGGAAAAAGATAAATGATCGTTTAGGTAATAGCGCTCGATGGTGTAATTAGTATTCGATCGCTTAGCAATATCGTATATGTAAGCGATTGTGCAGTCCCTATCATATAGACACTGATTTTCTAAACGATGACACCATCTTTTTCACAATACCCGCACACACCGAGTCAACACACCATCTACTATTTATAATGCATTCATACGTTATTTAGAATGAAGAAGTGCCTTCCCATTTCCTTTATAACCGTCTAATGAATGTGATCTTATCACATTCATAACTTATAAATTAATATCAAATATTAATTATAATATTTTTTTCCTTTACTAGATATAAATCATAATCATATTTATATCCAATTTCCTCCAAACTAATGTATCTCATACATAAAGTTAATTATATCAGATTTAATTAACTCGTTCAATTATATCATATAGAATCAAACTCCCTCTTGTCAATTTGAACATTTCAAATTGACCCAAAAACTGATTCTCAACTTATATTCAAGCTATAAAGGGGACCTTATAAACCTATGGCTTGAAGCTCCAACGATATATGAATAGCTGACTAAACTCTTTAGTCACGATATCCACCATCCGTTCACTGGCAAGCATTCTACTAAAGACCGAAACTTAAACTCTTCTTACCATAGATATATTTATATGTCTATTGGATATAACCAATCATCAGTACGATGACCCTTCACAAATGCTCGTAATTAAAATAGGCCAATTTATCATTTTGCCCCTGTAATTACATCTTCCTTCTTAAGTAACACTGATCCCTTTAATAAACAACACAACATAGTCCTACTATGTGTGAACACCTCTCGGGCCATGAGAAGGTGCGTGGTGTCACATCGTTCAAGCCTTGGAATCAACCCTTAAAAGAGCTATCTATCTACTTACCCTTACCTCGGGGAAGGCGTGAATTCCATATTGTGTAGCTGAGTTCCCAGCTCCCAAATCAGACGAATCCCTAAAATGGTAGGTTTTAGTTGGCGTTCTTGCCACTCGCACTTATGCAAATCAAAGGACCACCTTTCAATGGCAGGAGTTCCCAACTCACTCAGGATTGAGGTCATGTTACCTATGGTCATCCTAGTGAAGTGAAGTCTCAGTTATGAACGATGTTATATAATGAGACGTTAACACTTCGTGGTCAGGTCTTATACAAATTTTTTGTATAGAACACCCTCACTCGCATGTCTCCTGCGCGAATGATCAAGATCAGACCATCTGTGACAAGTCATAACACTTGTGACAATTCCACAAAGCGGGCAGCATCCGTAGTGTTACAAGGATAAGGTTTCCCTCTTATATCCATATACTACAGACCATTTTGGTTATCACTCAAGACATGATTCACTTGTATGTCACCACATACATGCTTGAGTCACATACAAATAACCAGAGATTTTATGTTTATTGGTTTGTGGTAAAATCTAAATGTGCAAAGTCAAGTAGTGAAGTAAATATCATTTATATTGTACACCACAAGTGTTCGTACAAAGTTGTTTACAAACTACTAGACACGAGACTTTAGGGCACAAATCCCAATAATCACCCACTTGTCCTAAAGCGAAGTGAGAAGTACAGGCACAAAACAATAAACTAGGGCATAAAAACCCAGTGCAACAAAATCTCCCACTTGCCTTAATCCAGCCGCGGGCGGTCTCATAGATCCATGCTCTGATGGTGACTCTCAAACACTGTAGCCGTGAGAGCCTTCGTAAATGAATCAGCAACGTTTTTCTCCGAGGTGATCTTCGTGACGATCACGTCACCTTGATGCACTATCATGCGGATCGACTTTAACATGGCAATAGGTGAGAAAGTCTTCTCATAGTCGGCCCCCTCCACCTGGGTATAACCTTTTGCCACAAGTCGAGCCTTGAAGGTTTGCACCTTCCCATCAGCACCCCGTTTTCTCTTGTGGATCCATTTACAACCTATAGATCTTACCCCAGCAGGTTGATCTACAAGATCCTATACCGAGTTGAAGTACATCGACTCCATCTCGAGATTCATGGCTTTGACCCATTCATCCCGGTCAACATTCTTCATTGCTTTTTTATAGAACGACAGATCCTCAGTGTCGCCATCTGTCACCATAGCTAGGATTTTCGTGAAACCCAGATAGCGATCAGGCAGGTTCTTAACCCTCCCACTGCGTTGAGGTTCCCTCAACTCTTGTGGTGGAGCCAACCTACCAGATGAACTATCATCAACAATTCTAGTTGATGAATCAGGTTCTTCAACCACTCTTGTTGAAATTTCAGTAGTTTCTTTGGAAAGCTCACTTAACACGACTTTACTACGTGGACAATGCTCCCTGATATGATCCTCCTCCAGGAAAGTGGCATTCGTGGAAACAAACACCTTGTTTTCGGACGAATCATAAAAGTAACCTCCTCGTGTACCTTTGAGGTAGCGTACAAAGAGGCACAACCTCGATTGTGATTCCAACTTCTTGGGATTTTCCTCAAGCACATGTGCTGAGCAACCCCATATGCGGAAGTGACATAAACTAGCTTTACGCCAGTTCCACAACTCTAAAGGTGTTCTTGCAACACTCTTAGAAGGAACACTGTTGAGAATGTGTACCGCAGTCCCCACTGCAAAACCCCAAAATGAGTCCTGTAAGGAAGCGTAACTCATCATTCAATGAACCGTGTCCATCAAGGTTCTGAAGAAATTCGTTGGCATTTAGATTGAGTTACAACAGATTTAAACATCTCTATGTTATGGAGGGAACTTACAGCTAAATGTCTTAGCAGATACAAATTATTTTCTAGTTTAGCTGTACAAATTTCAACACCATCCTTACGAATAAACACTTTATTCAATTTAAAAGAAATAGTGTAATTGTATTGTACGTACACTTTACAGAAATAAGGTTCCTTTATAGTTTAGGAACTACAAAGACATCTTTTAATATAAGAAACCTATTCTATAAAGTAAATTGGATGTCTTTTACTGCCACAACTGAGATGATGTGCCCGGTATCTACTCGTAATGTCATTTCTCCAGCCTCCAACTATCGCTAGGATCTAATCCCCTTTTTCTGCCTTGGCAGCCTTCTTTTCCTCCAGATAACGAGGACAGTTTTTCTTCCAGTGTTCTTCCTGGTTACAGTGGAAACATTTTCCTTTTCCAATTGGCAATGGACGCTTCTTCTGGGCGACAGGTGGAGGGTTAGCAGGCGTATTCCCTTTCCCTTTACCACCATTCTTCTTCTTCCCCTTTTCAGAGTTAGAAGTTGAAGGTGCAGACTTTGTTCCTGAGTTCGAACCTTGACAGAACTTTTTAGAGGATGAGACAACATTTACTTCACCTCTCTTTTTCTCCTTACTTTTCAGCAAGGATTGGTATATCTGTAACTTTTTGAAGAGAGTGGTAAGGGAGTAGTCCACTTTATTAAGAATCGTATTGCTAACAAAGTGGAAGAAGCTCTCCGGTAATGAATGCAGGATAATACTAACCTGACTGCCCTCATCGATTTTAGACTCATTCATCTCTGCCACGTTAAAGTGGACCATCATTTTCAGCACGTGTTCATAAACAGAGGTGCCTTCCTCCATTTTGGAGCTGAAGATGCGTTTCAGAGCCTCATGTTTGAGTTGTCCAGACGGCTGTCTGAACATTCCCTGCAGGGACTCCGTGATCTCACATGCTGAGACCATGGACTCATGTTTGTTGGTTAACATGTCACTAAGATTGGCCAGAATATAGGCTCGGGCCTTCTTGTTTGCCCGTGTCCAACGCTCGTATGCCGCCTGATGACATGCAGAAATGCATGCCATCTTAGGCCTTTTACTTAGAATTATGAAGCTTGTTAAGCAGATTATGTGGCAATTGTTCTAGAAATTCATGAGAAAATGAGTTTGCATCGATCAGCATGATGAATCTCGACTAACTCGTTATTATGCTTTCAATGTTCTATTTTTGTAGCTAATACAAGAAGTGGACGTAAACGCGGAAACCAGACCATCGTATAGACGACCGCATGCGGAGAAACTCTCCATCGCAAAGGCAAATGCGTCGATCAATGCATGGATATTGTGGTAATCAGCCGTATGCATCCATCGCGTGGGAGTTGCGCTCGTCAAACAATTGTGGTCATCGTGTAAAGTTGCGGTATTAAGCGAATGCGATCATTGAATGATTTTGGCTACGCGATAACGCATACTAATGGGATCAACACAAGGTTGGTAGAATGAACGCATCAACGCATCTACCTCAAGAAAATCATAAGCTGATATTGACATTTCACCTACAACGCCGTTAGTGGCAGAGGTTCAGAAAAGGACTAACGCACTGAATGAATCAGAACATTCCATTAATGCTGTCGGCGATCCAAGCTCTATAAATAGAAGCAGCTGAGCAGAATTCCAACTTATCCAAGGTTTTCGCTTGAGATTCGCCTAGGGCGGATCCTTGTAATCCAGACAAAATGCATGAGGAGACGCTTGAGAGTTCTTCACCTCATTCATCCATTTCGAGTGACGACTGGAGCCTTCGACTAGAGCTAGATCTCGGGAGAGTCAACTCTAACGCCCATCTATGGCACCACCGGCAGCCTTGACGCACATCCATTAGAAGCAAGTCTTTGCTTTCAGCTGGTCATTTTATTTTCCTTTCTTTTCTTATATTGTATTGTATACATTTTGTGATTAAGGAATTAATACAATTTGTTTTCAATGCATTTCTCTGTTTCCTTCAACTTCATCTCCATCTTCTTTGCTTAGCATCTTTACTTTCATTGCAATACTTAGTGAGATTTCCTAGGTATCACACACTTAGTCATGTAGATTAGGGATATGAAGCATGTAGTAGCCCACCGAGAGGTGTGCGTTGCGTGAGTGTGTGGGTAACCTTATTTGTTAGTGTGAAGCTGTAGGACGCTTGTCCATGAGTAGAGTCAGCAACAACTAACTGCCCGGGAGGGTAAGTGGTTAGTCGCATTAAGCAAAGTATGCATTGTTCACTAAGAATAGGAATAATCTTAGGTCAGCAAAGTTCATGCGGTTACCTTGTCCTATGAGTGCTTCATTCATCATTTAGGCATACTTGGGAGAGTAGTCTAAAACCCAAATCTAAGACTCAGAAGAGCGGATTGGAACGCATAGGCAAGAATGGGAAACTAAGGGATAAGCTCCGTTTGCTATCACACAGCTTATGCGCCCTACAGATAGGATATTGCATGCGTTGAGGAAGTAGTATAAGGAGTTATGCGGCAACCATGTTCATGCGGCGAGAGCTAGTGAGCGGGTTATGGAGGTCTAAGTAGGCATAGGCTTCTCGGCAATATCGCTGATACATCGCATACGTCCTAGAGTTAGGTTCACGTATGTGTGGCATGATTGCATGGCTTGCGTTGACTAAGGTTGCCCTTGCGGTCACTCTTAAGGGCTGTAAATGAAAACATCTCCGTATTTTAGCTATTTTTCCCATTTATTTATTTCATGTCAAGAATTTTCGTGTCTCTACCTCTCATGCATATTCTCATTGCGTTGTCTGTTAGTTAGGAGTAAGAGTAGTGTTAACTTAGAAACCCCTCCATCATTCTTTTATTCAACCGCTGCATGCACAATCACCACATTCATTTTGCTACAAGTTCCTGAGTTCGACTTCGGATCACCCGAGAAACTTGTGTTCGCGTTATACTTGGTGTGAGCGCAAGAAAACTTGTGACAAGATGCATGGTCATCACATACATTTGTTAACGCATAATCATTCCAACGCATGACCATCGACGCCTGACTATCAACGCATATCTTAAGAACATGCATCGCATACTGCGTTCAAGGGATTTTAGTTGTTGAATAATTTGACTTCTAATTTCCCGTCATCACCGCCCGAACATTTCGAGTAGCGTTCTGAGGTGGAATAGGAGGACATTCCTTCGTAAGGAAAAACTTGAGATCCTCGATGATGAGTATCATCGTGAGCATATGATTCCAACTTGAATAGTCGAGGCCATTCAGTTTTTCGAGTAAATTGATAGTGGTCGAAGCCATTAAAAAACATTGCTGAAAAAAAAAACTAATAACCTTTTATAAGACTTTGCATAAACCACATTTTAACTAACTAATTAATTTTTAGCAAAACAGATTCCAAGTACTCTAAGTGAAAAGATTTCTATTTTGCAATGATACCCCAGTGAGGCAAGACAAACACCACCAGTGGGGTGATCGGATGGCCCTTCACTGGGATGAGACAATCTCAATCATTAGACATCACCAACTCTTGGAACTAAATCTAATAGCCACCGTTTGTTTGGTCCAAAATAGTTAACCCTTAACAATACTGTGTAAGTGTAACTCCTCGTTTTCGGCCTCAGAGTCCTGCCCTAATGCGTTCACCGTAGGGAAAAGACGGATTAGGACAAGAGACTAAGTAACCTTATCCTCTTACAGGAGATCAAATAAAGAAATGTGCAAAAAAGTCATCCTATAGGGGGCACTCCCAGGGTGCCACAAGGCGATGTGCAAAAACTTTATTCAATCCAACGAGGGAGACTGAGGGATATGCTGTCGCACTTCCTGCTCCCACTTACTATGAACACTCTCTTCATCCACCTTGATATTGACCTACCCAAACAACATCCGTTGGGGTGACATGCCAAAGGTGCCTCGAGGCCGAGGGTAGATCTCACGATGTGGACTATGAGGGAGAAATGCGAAAGATGAAAATGAGGTATCAAATGCTCTAAGAACCTCCCACTAAATGTTTTACCTAGAGGTTTATTAACCTAGACAATCTGGCTACTGATTATGATCTAAGTCATTTATAAAGTTTGCTTAAAAACAACTTTTGTCTTTGAAAAAAAAAATAAATCCAAGTAGTCACATTAAACTCTTTAATGGACTGGCCTTAGTTTGTATGCATGCATCAAATCTATCTAAATTATCTTTCCAGGTAGGTTCCCAGGTAGGGGTGTTCCATTGCTGTCATCTTAAATACCCTAGCCTAGACAGAACCTGCCTTCGACAAAAGGTCTACTATAGATAGACTTGCTACATATTAATCTTTTACTAATTATTTTAGTTCATTTAATTTTATAACCATTTATAAAATAAACAACTAAAACACTCATCCCACATAACGAAGTATTTATAATGCTTATAAATATAATGTTAAAAAGAAATAAAAATTAATAAAGCATACATAAATATAACCCTTATATTATATGATGCATGAACATGCATTTATGTAAATTAAAAACATGCTTCTCTAAATTATAAAACTTATAATAAAGAGAATATGCATGACCTAAGATGGGATTTATTTATATGTGCATACCATATGACATATTAAAAACATACATCGCATGTAATAAATAAATAAAGGATTAATGAACCGGGATGAGCCTTTACAAAACCAGAATGAAATAACCCTATCTATTACACTTTTCATCGAGCAAACCGGTTCACGAACGAATCGGGTCTTGAACCGCCAGGAGGACTCCATCGTGTAGTAAATGTCATAGGTAGACGATCGTTCAGCGCGCACTAGACGATAGGAGCAAAATTAAACAATCGCCTAGACGATAACGAGGCAACAAAGCCCGATCATCTATGCGATCGCTTAACACAATGACAGGTAAACGATTTACCTTGCGTTACTAAAAAATCGTTTAATTAGTTACTAAGCGATGAAGCTTGCTGACCAAAACGATCGTCTAGTGCGATCACTTAACGCAACGTCAGATAAACGATTTACCATGTGTTACTGAGCGATCGTTTAGTCAGTTACTAAACAATGAAGCTTGTTGACCAAAAACGATCGCCTATGCAATCATTTAACGCGGCGTCAGGTAAACAATTTACCTTGCATTACTAAGTGATCATTTAGTCAGTTACTAAGCGATGAAGCTTGCTGACCTAAACGATCGTCCAGTGCGGGGGCACGTTAAGGGATACATATCACATCGTCTACATGACCTGATACTCAGTGATCGCGTAACTGATCTTTAACACATCGCTTACCCGATCAACCCTTGATCGCTTACCCGATCGTCTACATAATGTGATCATCAGCAATCGCATACCCCATCGACTGCACGATGCGATCAACACTTGATCACATACCCCATCGTTTAACCGATGCGATCAATAGCGATCGCGTACTCCATCGTCTAACCGATGCGATCATCAGCGATCGCGCATCATCTAACCGATGCAATCAACAGCGATCGCGTACTCCATCGTCTAACTGATGCAATCAACACTTGATTGCATTCCCCATCGTCTGCACGATGCGATCAACACTTGATCACATACCTTCCTCGAAAAACCACAATTCTTGCTCCGATCTTCTTTATGAACAATTCAAAACTCAAACAGACTTTGAATACAGACTCGATAATGATTATTAATGCCCAAAAACGCAGGGGCCTTTACAAATAACCGCAAATATAAAAGAATTAAAACAAACTGAGCTAATATCCATGAAAACATCCATAAATCTGCACATCCACAGTAATTTAACGATTAAACAGTGTAGAAATGCACCCACCAAGAATGTATTTGCAATTCTTTTGCAGCAATGAATTGGAATATCAAAAAATCGAGTGCTAATTGAAGGAACTCTTGTTCAAGAGTACCTACAAGCAGAAGCAAATCTTTCCAATTCATTGTGACAGAATTATCACATATACATTCAAACATACTTTCATAATGCAAAAGGCATCAAGAAATCATACAAGATGAAGATTTCTTCTTCACAGCGAGTCTAAAGCCCAACCGTCTACCTCAAACAGTCACCACTCGAACAGAAGGAAATGGAGAAGACAACACCACTTAAAGCCCTCAGTATTCTTGGAGTGAGAATCCAAAGTGAGGGCTTTGTTCGGATTTGGTAGAGGGAAGGAGGAAGAGCGACCGTACACAACGATCAAGCAAGTAGGAGATGCGGTCGTCTATCTGATGGCGGTAGATTGGAGGTTAATTTTACTCGACAACCAAAATCCCATGGACGCGGTATGCGATGCATGTTCCTAAGATCTGCGTTGATAGTCATGCGTCGGAATGAAAAATGCGTTAACGAATGTATGCGATGACCATGCGTCCTGCCACAAGTTTTCTTGTGCTGGAACCAAGTATAATTCCAACGCAAGTTTCTTGAGTAATCCGAGGTCGAACACAAGGACTTGTAACTATATATTTGCGGTGATGTGCATGCGGCGGTTTAAATAGAAGAATGAAGGGGATGTTGCTAAATTAATCCTACTCCTACTCCTATCTAACAGACAACGCAATGAGAATATGCATGAAAGGTAGAGATAAGACAAACCTTGACATGAAATAAATGTATGGAAAATTAGATAAAATGTGGAGATGTTTTCATTGCAACCCTTAAAAGTGACTACGAGGGCAACCCTAGTCAACACAAGCCAATGCGATCATGCAACACACATACAATAGTAAACCACCTCTCGGTGCAAATGCTACGGCTTCTATTGCTAGAACACATGCGATATATGCGCTAAGTCTATAGGGCCTACACATAAACCTCTATTCCTATTTATGCAATGACAAAATGACATCCACACAAATATGCAACCACATAATATCATACCTATTCCTAAGGTGCATGCGATGCAGTGTTGACAAACAGAGCTTATCTCTAAGTCCCTATCTCTTGCTTATGCCGATCTAATCTCTCTCGAGTCTAGATTCTAACCTAGCTTTCTCGAGTCATTAGGTTCTTTCTATAGACTCTCTCTCGAGTAGCTCTAAAGTGGTGTTGGGCACAACATAAAGCAAGACAAACGCATGAACTTGGTTGACGCGATGTTGTTACTATCCCTAGTGAACAACGCATACCTTGCTTAATGCGTCCAACCACTTACCTTCCTTGCCAGTTGATTGTTGCTGACTTTACTCATAGACAAGCAATGCGTTAGCCTATAAATAGGTGTTGCAGCAGCTTCACACTAAGCAAATAAGGTTACTCACACACTCTCGCAACGTACACCTCTTGGTGGGTTGCTACATATTTCATATTCCTAATCCACATGACTAAGTATGTAATACCCAAGCACTCCCACTAAGTGTTGCAATGAAAGTAAAGATGCTAAGCAAAGAAGATGGAGATGAAGTTGAAGGAAACAGAGAAGTGCATTGAAAATAGATTGTATTAATTCCTTAATTCAAAATGTCATACAATACAATATAGAAAAAGGAAGGAAAAAGAAATAACCGGCTGGAAGCAAAATTTGCTTCCAGCAGATGTGCGTCAAGGCTGCCGGTGGTGCCATGGATGAGCGAAGAAGCTGACTTTCTCGAGATCTATCTCCAGTCGAAGGCTCCGGTCGTCACTCGGAATGGATGAAAGAGGTGAAGAACTCTCAGCGTCTTCTCACGTATTTTGTCTGGATCACAAGGATCCGCTCTAGGCGAACCTCAGACGAAAACCCTGGATAAAATGAATTTTAGCTCATCGGCTTCTGTTTATAGAACTTGGATCGTCAACAACATTAATTGGACTGCTCTGAGTCTGACGTTCGGCGCGTTCGTCCTTTCTGAACCTTTGCCACTAACGGCGTGGTAGGTTAAATGTCAACATCAGTTTTTGGATTTTCTCGAGGTAGATGCGTTGATGCGTTCATTCCACCTACCTTGCGTTGATCCATTAGTTTGTGTTATCGCGTAGCCACAATCATTCAATGGTTGCATTCGCTTAATACCGCAACTCTACACGATGATCGCAATCGCTTAACGAGCGCAACTTCCATGCGATGGACGCATACGACTGATTACTGCAACATCCATACGTTGATCGATGTGTTTGCCTCTGTGATGGAGTGTTTCTCCACATGCGGTCGTCTATGCGGTGGTTCGATTTTCGGATAGAGTGTTTCTCCATATGCGGTCGTCTATGCGGTGGTTTGGTTTCCGCGGTTGCATTCATTTCCTGCATTAGCTACAAAAATAGAACATTGAACGCATAATTAACGCGAAGTAACGGGTTAGCTAAGATTCATCATGCTGATCGACGCAAACTCTTTTTCTCATGAATTCATATCATGATCGACGCAATTTATGCCTAACAACCTTCATAATTCTAAGTAAAAGGCCTAAGATGACATGCATTTCTGCATGTCATCACTATCGCATAGACAATATGCTTGATCGTTTAGGTGAAGTATACAATCGTGTAATAAAAGTAAGCGATTGTCTATACGATCATGTAGGAAAAGGTAAACGGTCGTCTAAACGATCGTGTAGGAAAAGGGTGAGTGATCGTCCAAAACGATCGCGTAGGAAAAACTAAGCGATCGTCTATACGATCATTTAGTAAATATTAGGAGCTAAATGATCGCTTAGGACAAAGGTAAACGATCGTTTAGGTAATAGCGCGCGACGATGTAATCGGTATGCGATCGCTTAGAAATATCGTATATGTAAGTGATCGTGCAGTCCCTATCGTGTAGGCACTGATTTTCTAAATGATGACACTATCTTTTTCACAATACCCGCGCACACCAAGATCAACACACCATCTGCTATTTATAATGCACTCATACGTTATTTAGAACGAAGAGATGCCTTCCCATTTCCTTTATAACCATCCAATGAATGTGATCTTATCACATTCATAACTTATAAATTAATATCAAATATTAATTATAATATTTTTCCTCTACTAGATATAAATCATATTTATATCCAATTTCCTCCAAACTAATGTATTTCATACATAAAGTTAATTATATCATATTTAATTAACTCATTCAATTATATCATATATAATCGAACTCCTTCTTGTCAATTTGAACATTTCAAATTGACCCAAAAACTGACCCTCAACTTGTATCCAAGCTACCAAGGGGACCTTATGAACCTATGGCTCGAAGCTCCAACGGTACGTGAATAGCTAATTAAACTCTTTAGTCACGATATCCACCATCCGTTCACTGCCAGGCATTCCACTAAAGACCGAAAGATACTTTAACACGTCCTTCTCCCACTTACTATGAATACTTTTCCTATTCACCTTGGTCTTGACTCATACAAACACTTTTCGATGGGAGGCCGCATCTAGAACGACATGAAGCCGAGCATGGATCTCACGGTATGAACTCTTAGGGACGTGAGAGCTAAAATTTGATATATCCCATATACAAATTTTCTCCCACTAAAGTTTTCTACTATTTTAGGGTTTTATTATACGTAGTTAAAACTCTGACTATTGAATCTATCAAAGTTATTCTTAATTTGCTCAATATAACATTTATATTGCATGTTTTAACAATAGTTGATTTTATTTATTAAACTATTTAATAAAATCAATCATCTATTGCATGCTTATAAAATATTTACCTAATTCACCTTCCATGTCGGTTCTCAAGTGAAAGTGTTCCATTTTCGTCAACTTAAATACCCCGTCTAGACATAACATTTCTTAGACAATGGTCCCTTATGACAATTATGTTATGAACTTAATCTTTTAATGGAATTAATTTTAATCCTATTAAAACAAATTAAAAGATTAACCTATTTTTGATCTCATTAGAAATACTTCTAATATAAATTTAGGTGAATTGATTTTAAACCATTTAAAAATAATTTGGACCTATGTTTGCATGCAACTCTTGATTATAGATTTTTATCTATTCTATTAAACATATAACACTTATATTTTAATGCCTTATTAAAACATATAATTTGTATCTAATGATGTCGATCAAATATAACAATTATATTTATCTAAGTAGTGTCATGCTCAATGAAAGGTTCATTTTCATTGAAAAAATTTAACATTTATATTTGTCATCCATAAAAATTAAAAAAAAAAAAAAAACATATTCATCACTTCACCATACATTATAACATTTATAACATTGTATGATGCATGAACATGCTTAATTAATCATACATCAAAATAATATAACACTTATATTATTATGCATGGGCATGCTAATAAAATCATGCAATTATAAATAATATAACACTTATAGTAAATATGATGCATGAAAATGTTTATCCTAAGGTGGGATTTTGAATCTATATGCCATATATTATATAGTATAAATTCAAACATTAATTTAAACATACATCCAATGTATAATAAATTAAAATAAATAGCAAATTTTGAACCGTAAAAAATTAACTAAATTAATATAACTAATTTATATTAATTCAATTAATAAAAATGACCGTTGGACTCCTCACGTGCGCCTGTGAAGTCGAAGCGTTGCAATGCTGTGGGGTAGCATTGCAATGCTTTGCAACGCTATAGATATTGTTTGTCTCGCCTAGCCCCCTAGTGTCGCAATGCTTTGATAGCAGCATTGCATTGCAGCTCAGAAAGCTCCTTTTTGTTGCGTTTTACTTCGAATTTGGATTGAAAACCTCCGCTTCTCACCGATCTTTTTATCAACTCTTGCTCCTTGATTGACACAGACTTGCAAACTCGATAGCAAAACATAAATGATCAAAAAACAACGGGCTCTTACATTTTAATTGGATTAAAACATAAAGCTAAGTACCAGAAAATGTAAACACACAATCTTGCAAACCTAACATTTAAAATGCAAATTAAAACCAACCTTCCTTCATTGATTTTTGTTTCCAAAATGTGAAAAATAAAATGCAACAAAGTGGCTCTGATACCAATTGTATGGACCGAATCACGAGTGAAAACGTGAGGACGACTTGCATTCAGTTTTCCCATTTAAAGAAACAAAAGACAGCAAGCTTAAACAGAGCAGAATAGGATAAACATCATACTTAGCATGTATTATAAAGGAGAAATAAAGGGATGAACGATTCTTACCTTCGTAGATTCTCAAACTTCTCAAAATTCCTCTTGTTCTTCATACGAATATCTTCTCAATGATCACCGACACTATCATAAGAATAACTTTGATATTCTCTAGGATTCTAAGAGTTGGATGAGTGGTCTCCAACCCTTATAAGAGAAAGAGGTAGAAAGATCGTAGAGAGAGTGTAGAGAAGAATTATTTTGAAGGCTAGGATATATCTTTTTGCACTAAAATAAATGCTTGCTCTAAAGGGCTAATAGGATGAATTTATATGGAGAAAGATTTTACCCCTTCTCCAAGTATTTTCCTTTTCACCCTTGATGCCAATTAATTAAATAACTCCTTATTTAATTAATTGGCACATTAATTAAATAATCACATATTAAATCTAATTTAATATATATTTAATTAATTAATATATAAACGTTGTTTCCACCTCTCTAATATTATAATTAATTAAATCTTCATGAATCTAATTCACATGAATTAAATATTTAAATCTTATTCAAATATTTCTCTTTAACATAATTTGAATTATATATCACATCTATTATTAATTACAATTAATTAAATCTTCATGAATCTAATTCACATTAATTAAATATTTGAATCTCATTTAAATTTTTCTCTCTAACATAATTTGAATTATAGATCACATCTGTAATTAATTATATATTATCATATTAATATATAGTTTCCTCAGTTGATTTGAACAATTCAAATAATTCTTCATTAATATCCTTTAGTGAGTTAACAAGGGGACTTTGTGGACCTACAGATCAGAAGCTCCAATGATATGAAATTAATTGGCTAAATTAATTAACCAAATTAATCAATATTCGTTAACTGTGGGTACACTCCACTAAAGACCCACAACTATACTTTTTTCACTATGGATATATTTCTGTATCCACGAATACTGACCAGTAACAGCAAGTTAGTCATTTAACACCAGTTAGGTTAAATTACCATTTTACCCCTAGGTTACCTTTGTAAAGTACCAGTGCTTCTTTAATGAACAACTTGTTACGGTCCAACTATTAAATAGAAACCTCTCTCGGTCCAGTGAAAGTAGGACTCTTTGTTCAAGTCCTAGAGACACCACTTGGAACACTCATCTACTTATCCTAAAGTCGAGAAGGAGTGAACTTCATCTTGTATTATAATGTTTCCAACTCTCCACTCAGTCTTGTCCCCAAAATGGTAGATTTATTGAGTCGGTAATCTGGCCACTCTCACCCTTACAAATCAAGGGATAGTCCATTGTAAACAGGAGTTCATGATACACTTAGGATTAAGACTAAGTTGCATAGGTCATCCTATTGAAATAGAAACCTAACTAGTCAACGGTGTTATATCTAATGGTTACTAATTCACAGTCCAGTCTTATGCAAACTCATTGCATAGGATACTACCACTCGCATGTCACCTGCACGAACGCGTTGGATCGTTGTGTTTGTATCAAATACAAAGTAGGTTGTATCCATAGTGTCATCAGAATAAGGTACCCAACCTTATCCTTATACTATAGACCCTTATGCTGTATCTTGAACATTGATCCCTTTATGTCTCTACACATAGTTCAAGACTCATAAGACAACCTCGAATGTTAGTTTATTGGATTTAGGGCTATTAAGACAAAAAAGAATACAACACAATCAATAAGATTAATTGAAAATAATATCAATAACACCTTTTTCTTGGTCTCCTCCACTGGATGGTTTTATTAAAATCAATGTAGACGCTGCTTGGAAACAAATTCCTTTACCTACCGATTTGGTTGTGGTTTGCAGAGATTACTCTAGTGTTATTAAAGTCTTAGCCTTGGAATGCTGTAAGTTTGTTCCTAATTCCACTACTGCAAAAATGAAGACCATTCGATTAGGAATTCAACTAGCAGAATCGATGGGATTTACAAAGATTATCATTGAACCAAACTGTTTGGAAGCCATTAATTTACTAACAAGGAAATCCATTTCTCATTGTAAAATTGAATGTTTGTTGGGGGAGATTTTATGTAATACTTCTACATTCATTTCAGTTTAGTTTGTCCATATTAGTAGAAGGATTAATTTGGTGGCTCGTGAAGCAGCGAAGAGAGCTAGATGTTATAAATTTTCAGGAGTTTGATGTAATAGTTTTCCAAATTGGGCAGTTTCCTTAGCCCAATCTGATGTATGCTCATCTAATTGCCCTTGAGGTTTATAAAATTTGAGGGATTCTTTTCATATATATATGTGTATGTATTTGACTATTTACTATTCTGATGAGTTCTAAGAGGAGATTTTTGTGTTGGAATGTTGATAGATTTTATGTTTTAACTTGAGGTTTTTGTTTATTTTTTGTTGGGAGAAAATTGGTGTAAGAATTGGACAAATAGGAGAAAAATGTGAGTATCTATATTTAGATGATAGAGGAAAAAGATATCTATATAATTTGTTTTCAAATTTGTTCTTTTCAAAGTCAAGAAAACTTCTAACAAATTGATCATTATACCAACAATGGGAACATATTTAAACTTTTTTTTGTAAGACTAAGAGTATTGATGCAACTTTTGAAAGTTCAATGATATTTTTCAAATGAGGATTAACGATTTGTGTTCATACATGAACATTAATGGTATTTTTGAAGTTTTTTAAACTTAAGGACATTTTTGAAACTTTTGAACGTTTAGGGGTATCTTTGAAACAAAACATTGATAACTTTCATCCAAAACTTACAATGTAAGTATAATTTTGAACTTGTTTTTTAAAGTTTAAGGGTATTTTGAAACTTTTGCAAGTCCAAGGATATTTTTGAAAAAGTATAAAGTTTAGTAGTATTTTGTATAATTTAGAGAAAAAAAATCTCCCAACACTAGCAAAACAATTTTTTTTTTCCTTTCAAATTAACAAATTAACTTTACTTTTAAAGCTTTGAATCTTTGTTTCTTTTCATCTATAGTTCTTCATGGTGCTAAGGCTAACTTGATTAAATGTGAACAACTCATAACTTATATTGAAAACTATACATACCATTGATGACAATACCTAGTTAAAGAAAAACACACTAGTCTTTATATAATATCAAGAGTAAATTTGTTTGAAGGAAATAGAACGTAACATACCTAAGAAAAAATATGCACATCAATAGAGTGTTTGTTATATACACTCCTAAATTAGAGTAGGTTGAGTTCATCATATATACTTTTGCCCATCTATCCTCTATTAACAAAACTATTCGCTTCATAAAAATTTTCAATTTTATGTATAGATCACGAGAACTATAAATTACATGTTATTCTAATATCTTAGTCATTTTTATTTTAATTTAATACTTTCCGAATAAGAAAAGTATAACGGATAATCTAGAGAAAATTAATATTCATAACTAATTTACTATAAGTTATACATTTGAACTAAGAAAGGCATTGTACACTTTTAATTTAATGGAAAGAATAGATATTTTAGTGCAAAAATAAACATAGTTCAGCTAACATATAGAACTTTTTAGCAATTAAGGGGTTGTTTGTGACATTGAATTGAGATAGAATGTATGGAGTTTATATGTCTATGGAGTTCATATATCTGTGGAGTTCATATGTTTGTGTTTGGAGTATAAAGTTATTTGGTTTGAGTTCATATGTTTGTATTCGGAGTGTAGAGTTATTTGAGTTCATAACTTTGTTTCACTCAAAGGCTCAAACTTCTTTCTTCTTTCGTCGTTCGGCTTCAGCTTCGTTTTTCTTCTATCGTTCAACTTCAGTCTGATGTTCATTTGCTCTGCTTCACCTCAAATAGTCGATTTCAGCGAGTTGTGTTCCTATGCTTCAGCTTCACCATCATCTCCTTCGTCTCTCTCTACCGACATCAATTTTAATTTTTAGTGGTAAGGTGAATCCAAACTTCAAATTTTAGGAGTTGTCTCTCTCTTTGTTACACAATCGATTTCAGCGTGTTTATCTCAAAATTTTTCATTCTTTAATTGTTATTATTATTTTTTAAATTTTAAATCTCTCAAATAGGAGACTCCGCTAGTTCTTGATATCTCAAATTCCAAGGAGAAAAAAAACACAACACAACAACCCGATAATCTGACCAACCTTATTCGGATAACCAATTCGGTCAATCCAAATTTTCGAATTAGTCTAAGAAATATCCTCGACCCAACCCAATCCAACTCGTGTATACGACTTAAGTAAAATACGATCTTGAATTCTTGTATAAAAATTACATGAAATGGAAACGAGTTTGCCGCCAAGTTTATTCTTAGTCCCTTTCAAGTTTCAACTTCTGAAACGAAAGACAAGTTTCATTTCGAAGTAATCGAGGCCATTGGAAGTTTTATCAATCATGGATTCCACTTTAAGTCTAAGCATATTTTTCACTTCTTAATTATCTATATTTATTATCATCCCCTAATTCAAACATTTCTTCACTCACTCACTCTGCAACTGCTCTGCCCCTCCTCTGTTCTTTCACCTCATGTCTAAGGATGTTGAACCAGGGTTTTCCGCCGGCGACTACTTCGACCAGCCCCCGGCTCCGTTCTTCGACGCCGATGAGCTTTTGCGGTGGTCCTTTTACAGGGCTGTCATCGCTGAGTTCATTGCCACGCTTTTGTTTTTGTACGTTGGAGTGCTCACTGTGATTGGAAACCAGAGTCAGTCTTCTGCTGCCGTATGCAGCGGCGTTGGCGTTCAGGGTATTGCTTGGGCATTCGGCGGCACCATCTTTGTTCTCGTTTACTGCACCGCCGGCATTTCTGGCAAGTTCTGCTGCTCTTTCCCCTTGTATTTTTGTTTGTTAAATCACTTTAAAACTCAAAAGTTTAAGTTGTCGTTACAATAAATTTGAGGACAAATGGTAAAACGTCTCTTTAAAACACGGTAGTAATTGATTACACACTCAACTTCTATACGTATTAAAATTAGACTCTCAAACTTACATAATATAGAAATTGTGTTACTTGGTTCAATGTTATCATTTAAAGTCTAGTTTCTACAATTATTAAAAGTTTGAAAGTCCAATTTTAATAAATCTATAAATTTGAAGGCTTAATCTTTATCGATGCTGTAATTGAAATTACCACCATGTTTTAGAATTGTTATTATCATTTACCCTAAATTTAATTATATTAACCATTCAAGACGTTCAATAGATTGACTTTTTTAAGGGGGAAAATGGCCGCAGTTAACTCAATTTGGGTTAGGTTATAATTTGTCTGAAAAATAAATGGTTTAAATTTATGTTTGAAACAAACATATTATAAAGCTTAAAAGGCTAAAAATAACATAAGAATGCATGTATTTATAAGGAAATTTTCAGAAATAGAAAAATAAAAGAAAATATTTATGCAAATAGCAAAATTTAATTATAGTTGTGATAGACATTGTTATCGATGTCTATTATATATAGACGCTGATAGAAGTCTATCACATCTGTCAGTGATAGAAACTGATATAAGTCTATTATTGATAGAGGTTAATAAAAGTCTATCATTCATACTATAAGTGATAGAAACTAATACAAGTTTATCATTGATAGAGGTTGATAGAAGTTTATCAACTTCTATCAATGTTTTTTTTTGCTATTTCTATAAATAATTTGACATTTTTCCTATATGTGAAACTTTCTGTTGGTTTCGGCTCCCTCCGACGGTCAAATTTGACAGCAGCAAACAGGCACGAACCCAATTGTCAGAAATATGGGATCTACAAAACAGAAACTCGTTACAGGATAAGTCGCGGATCTCGCTCTCTTAAGATATTTCACGAATTTTCCCAAGTGTGCAAGCAGTTCTACAAAAATGTCACGTCGTCTCCAGGATAAAATAACCTAGAAAACTATCTCGATCGGAAATGTACAGTACCTGACCAAAAAACCTCACACGCTTTAGATTGACTTGCTTGGAAATCTAAAACAAAAAAGCAGTGGGGGTCGAGATGGAATTCAAATTTTGAAAAGATAAAATGAATTAAGATGATCTGAAAGAGCTGAAGGCTTGTGTCTTTTATAGGCGTTAAGGGCCAACAGACACCAACGCAAAGAATGCCCAGCCAAGGAATGTGCAGCTGTGCAAAGCGCGCGGAAGACTTGACCGGCTTGGCTAGCGACAAGTGTTGGTTCTGTTGAAGGATTAAAAAAAATATTAAAGTAAAATAAAAGTAATCAATTATTATTATTTAAAAAAAAATAATCACACACACATCCAAAATTATTATTATTATTCCACATTTGTCTATCTCCCACTTCCTCTGAAATATGGATACTCCCTAGGGGCCCAAATTCAAAGTCCAAGATGGGAGTATAAGAAGGAGACTCCTCTTTAAAAAATAATCAATATGGGATTCTTAATCAAAAGTTTGTTCCTTTTCTTTTAAAAACTTGAATTTTCATCCAACAATCCTCACTTGAAAATTTAGAACATCTTACGACGTAGTGTAGATGATTTAGAATACACTAGCTCATGCTTTAAGACCTAGTACGTGTATGTTTTTTTCTTGTCTTTTAAAAACTTGATTTTCATCCAACAATTTCTCTATTTATCAACCATTAAAAAATTATCTTTAAAATGTAATTTTCATAATATAAATTAAAATTGAGTTAAAAATGTTAATTTTATACTTGAAAATTAATAAATTATAAATTAACTTTCCACTTTTTCTATTAGGCCAAGAGTTTATTATTTAATAAAATTTGTTTGATTTAATGGTAAAAGACAAATACTTAGTTGAAATTAATATTAATTATTAATTAAAAGGATAGTGACAAATATTCGACTAGAAGATCCTCTTGTATTTTTATAAATTATCATTAAACTAAAAACTTAAGTTGATAGAATTCTGTAAATCATTTCTAAATTTGGTTTCGTGTGAATGTGAATGGCAGGAGGACATATAAATCCAGCAGTAACATTTGGGCTGCTTTTGGGTCGAAAGGTTTCATTGGTCAGAGCTGTACTGTACATAATGGCTCAGTGTCTGGGAGCCATTTGTGGGTGTGGGCTAGTGAAGTCATTAAAGAAGGCTAATTTCAATGCCTTCAGCGGTGGAGCCACCGAGCTCGTCGACGGCTTTAGCCCTGGTGCCGGCCTCGCTGCTGAGATCATCGGAACCTTCGTTCTTGTATACACCGTCTTCTCTGCCACCGATCCCAAGAGAAAAGCCAGAGATTCCCATGTTCCCGTGAGTATTTTCAATGGAAAAATACACTTTTTGTTTTTTATTATTCTGAATTTCAAAGTGTTACATCTTTAGTCTTTAGATTTTGAGTTTTATTTCAATTTAATTTTTATATTTTAAAAAGTTACAATTTTATTATTGATATTTGATTTTTGTTTTAATTTGGTTCCTAAATTTTAAAATTTGTAATTTTAATTTCAATTTTTCAATAAATACCTATTTTCAGTCTTTAACATTAATGCCTATTAATTAATTTTTTATAACTATGAAATGAAGTTTTAAAATTAATTTTGATAGTGATAAAGAAATAGTGAAATTAATCATTATAATTCTTTTAATTCTTTAAACTAATTAATATACCCCTATTGAAAGTGAATATTAGTTAAAAATTAAAGTAAAAAACATAAATATTGAAACCTAAGCACCAAATTTGAAATAAAATTCAAAATTTAAAGGCAATAATGGTAACATTTTGAAATTTATGGACTAAATTGAAATTAAACTCAAAACTTGAACTAAAAGTTTAACAATTTGAAATTTGAAAACGAAATGCCTACAAAATTTAGACATTAAGCATCATTTGGTAACTATTTAGTTTTCTTAAGTATAATGGTTGAATTATTAGTCAAATTTCAAAAATAAAAAACAACTTTTTGAAAGAATTTTTTTTTGTTTTCAAAATTTAGCTTTTTTTTTTTTAATTATTAAGATAAAATAGATAACGAAAGAAGAAATTTGAAGGTAGAAATAATTTCAGAGGTTTAATTTTAAAAAACAAAAACAACAAATAAAATGGTTAAAAACGAACCTAAAAATGTAAATTTTCCTATTTTTAACTAACTATTATTAGGACATATTAGGACATACAAATTCTAATTCTGATCTCAATTACAAAGGTTCTAGCGCCTCTCCCAATTGGGTTCGCCGTGTTCGTGGTAAATTTAGCCACCATTCCGGTCACCGGCGCCGGCATTAACCCAGCTCGAAGCTTCGGCTCTGCAGTGATGTTCAACAACCACAAAGCTTGGGAAAACCATGTAATTTCTATCTTTTTTTTTTCTTCTTCTCAATCTTTAATCATACAATAATTTGAAGTTGTAATTCAATTTCAATTAATTTTTTGTTTGTTTGATGAACAGTGGATATTTTGGGTTGGACCTTTCATTGGAGCTGCAATGGCTGCAACTTACCATGAATTTGTTTTGAGAGGAGGAGCAGCTAAGACCTTAAAATCCTTCAAAACTTCCTCAATTTAATGGATCTTCTTCTTCTTACTTTATGGAATCACCACTCTAAATTTCCCTTTTCTTTGCAATGAAATAATCTATCATGAGAAAATTAGAAGAAGCAATGTTTTAAAATAGCGAAATGTTTTTAATTGCAATATTTTTTTTTTATATTCTTTTTTTAAAAAAATGCACACCATTTAAAAAAATTATATATCAAATTTAAATACTAACCCGAGTTTAGTTTAACTATCATAAATTATGCACTGTAGATCAACAAAATATTAGAAGTTTAAATTTCTTCCGTAATTATTAAAAAAAAAAAAAAAAAACCTTTGAATAACCTATAATGTGTGAGGAATTGAGCTAAGTTTCCAATTTTGACTATTAATTAGTTTAAAACCAATTAAAAGTTAAACGTTGAATGGAAATTCTAAAAATTGGGTCTTCTCAAAATAATAATAATAATAATAATAGAAACGGATCAAAATAGAGAAATCAGGCCCAATAAGCCCAAAATTGAGAAACTGAATGGATTAGTTTGGTCAAGCATACTTATCTATGCAAATGGACAGTCATGGTTTATTTATCATTTTTTTTAAGTTCAATAATATTGAGGACTCGAACATCTAAGTTCTGCCCTCTTAATCGATAATTTATATTTTATGATATACTCTTTTTCAATATTATATATTTTTAAATAAAAAGAATCAATATGAGCATAACTCAATTAGCTCATACTACTTTTATTTATGTATATTTGTAAGAAAAAATTTTACATTAAAAAAAAAAATTGTACCTAAACTTTCGTGGATTAACGATCTAGTCACCGAACTTAGTTTGTAGCGAGGACTTAATCTCTATGCTATCAAATTTGCAACAATTTAGTTCATGAATTTCATATATAACAATCATATATGTAAACAGATCAAATTATTAAAGACGGAAACATATATTTATAATCTGCAAAAACTAGTTGTTTTATGTGAAATTGATAAATAATTTTGAAAAAAGAATTCACAGAAAAGATTAATGGTTACAAATTCTAAAATATATATAGATAAATTGTAATATAATAAAATTTAAGATGTACTATATTATTAAAAACTTGAAACTACGTGAACTTAGATTATTAAAGAGTTAGAATTAAGTTGTTACATTTATGAAAATGGAGGGGAAAAGTGTTTTCAAACAAATTTTTAGTATATAAATATCAATAAAATATATGAATTATTAGTCACATGAAAAACACCAATAGAAATATAAATAAATTACATCTCCATCAACCAGGTATCTTTACCTTTTATTTCAACACATTAGTTTGAATTGAAGAATGTAAAAACAGTCACAGAAAATGACCTAACATTTTTTGGACCATTATAGTGCCAAAGCAATCTTCTTCTTGTTGCCTTTTGGCTTCCAATTGTATCTTAAAGAAAAATTATCTTTCACCATCACAAAAAACTATCTACCCAAAATCACAAAAACTTCACATACTTCCTAATCTCATCAAGTTTATAGTAATCGATTTTACAAATTTTTCTAGAGATGAAAAGTAGGGTTAAATGGTACATAATCCGAGCATAGTTTAAGAAATATGCTATACCATCACCATTTCAAAGATTGATAGTTTCATTTCCACTCCTACAACTATTGAACTAAAAAAAAAATAAACTTCTGATTGATACTTTTTAACAAGTTCAACGTGTAGACTTATAGAATTGTTTTTAACAAGTTTGAAGTTTCAAAAAGTTATTGACAAGTTCATGAACTTTTAAATTTTTGTTTATTTAAATTTGTATTTTAAGAAGTTCTCAAGATACCTCTCAATTTTGATTATAAGACAAGGCCTAAGGAATTTATTAAATTTTTCTTAAACATACATTGATGTTTACCCAACATTTGGGGGGGGGGGGATTTAGATTAGTATATATTCGTCTAATTGTTTAGAGGTTGTTCGACTTTTGAGTCGAATAGAGAAAACTACACTGTTGCGAAGAGAAGTCTTTTAGTTAACTTCTTCGATGGAAGTGTAATAATGTTTTTGTAACATCAATCAATCAAAAAATGTTGTTGCTAACGATTTTGTTTGTTGGATGATGACTGGGACTTATTCCGTTTATTGGCTAATAGATTCTCTCAAGATCTCTTAGCTTGACGATGATAGACATTCTTTTTCTTTTGATTAACTTCCCTTATAATTAAAAAATGACCAAACTTCTAATTTAACTTAAAATCTTTTACATTTCTTTTTTGGTAAGAAAGATAGTTAATATGATGATGATGGATGGTTAGGGTTTATATTGTAGGCCAAATTGAAAAAGAGGGGTTTAGAACTTTTAGAATCAGAAAATGGTGAGACAAGAAAAGGACAATTGGGGAAAATGACATTACAGAAAGAAAAGATATTTTGACTTTGCTTTCACCAAAGATATATATTTGTTTGTGATTGTGGGATTGTGGAGGACTGTCCATCTCTTTCAAATACAATCCATTGGATCTTCAAATCCCCCCCCAGTACACTTCAATTATTTTAGGTCACATTTACTTGATCGTAATAAAAATTGGTGTAATCGTAATGAAATTTTATTGATGGATCAATTGTAATGAATCTAAATCGTAAATATAATTGGATTACTTTTGATCAATTTCCTTAAAATTGTGAATTTTGATACCTTTATTGTTACCGTTACTATTACCATTACCGTTACCTAATAATAAATATGTCAAAATTTTCTCAAACAGTAACAAGAATGGTAATCATAACGACAACAATAACAATACGACGTAATTTCCAGATGCAATTGAAATTAGCACGCTCCACTTGTCAATCAATTTACGTTTTTTAATTATATATTTGGAAGTGGGCTCATGTATCAGTGCGGATGCCGAACATAAGTAAACAACACCAATGATAATCAAATGGGATCCACTTTTCATCTATTACCCTTTGGACCAAAGTAAATGTGGCCTTAGTGTTAAAATATTATTTTCATGTATTTTAGATTTTTTATTTAATTTTATTATTTTAAAAATTATTTTTTACTGAAATTAGTTCAATAATAATAAAAACAAGAGTGGTCATGCAACTAAAAATATATTAAAGATTTATATAAAAAAAAATACTAATAAAGGTTTTTTTTTTTTTGTTAAAAACAATCAACAACAAATTAACAAATATTGACATTTTTAAAATTTAGGACTTTGCATTTTTTTTGGTCTCTATGTTTTAAAATGTTAGTCTTTTATCCTTAATTGCTAAGTTTCAAAATGTTATATTTTTATCTTATTCTGTTTTTTAATTTAATTTTCATTTGGTCCTTAGATTTCAATATTTTACATTTTATTCTCAAATTTTCACTCATATTTAGTTTTTGGTGTTAACTAGCTATTAATAAGTTAATTAAAAATAAATATGATGTAAAAAAATTTAAGTAATTTTAGTAGTGATAGAAACTTGGTGAAAACTAATATACTTATAATTAATTTATTTTTCTTAAATTAATTAATTAACATTCGCACAACAGATCAAAAGTGGATATTTAATAAAAATGACATAAGTGTATATTCTGAATTTATAAACTAAATAGAAACCAAAATTTAAAACTCAAAACTAAAAATATAACATTTTGAAATTTAAAGAAAAAATGAAAATAAAATTAAAATTTTAGAGGCTAAAAAGATTTTTTTCTAAAATTTATTAAAAGTAAATGAACTAAAATTAGAATAGGTTTAAATCTTATTTTGGTTCCTGAACTTTGAATCTTGTTCTATTTTAATTCTTAAATTTTCAAAAATGTCATTTTTAGTCCCTAAATTTTTAGAAAGCATTTATTTTGGTCTCTAATATTTTAAAAATGAAATATGCTTAAGGATGAAATTGCATCTAATATGAGTTGAGTAAAATGAAGGTGAAGTAAAATTATTAACAATCTACGTGTCAAAATAGTGAACGACCAAAATCTTGGATGCAAAATGATTTTTGAGATTTCTTATAGAAAATCGTTTTACCATCTAATTCAAAATTGAAACCACTAAATTTTTTAATATGGTTAACCTAAGTACATTTTGAAAATTCAAAGACGTTTTTAAAAGTTTAAGATGAAAATAGAACATGATTGGAACTTAAACTTAAAAGGTCTAAACTAGAATATAAAACCTAAAGTATAAGGGCGAAACAGTATTTTAACCCTATTTTAACTCTAAAAGTGAGTCCACGCTTTAACTTGCAGGCGGAGTGGCGTCGTTTTCGAGCTTTCTCGATTAACAAGTTGCGCGACAGTAGCCGCGCTGGCGCTGCCCATATTAATCATATTCTATGTATCTCTACAATAATACTCCAAACAATATATGTATATAATAAAGTTTTTATTAATGAACATATGATATGGTCATGGGTAAAATGAAATGCATGTTGGAATTTTATATTTCGTTTGTTCGTTACTTTTTAAATACCTAACATTAAATAATTTGGACATGTGAATTTCCAAGTGTGAATCTGCTGAATGTATACAGTATCTAGATTTTACTAAAATAGTAATAACACATACTCTATAATTAATAATATTATATTGCCTACTTGTTAAAAATAATTAAGGTGGGTTTGATGCTTTTGAGTTTTGACCAAAAATGTAACTTTGTTATATCGTATCATTTTAATCCACTTCATACTGATTTCATTCTTAAAAATAAATATCTCGTTTGATAATTATTTGTTTTTTATTTGTTTTTTTAAAAATTTAAATTTATAAATATTACTTTTTTTAAAAATTTTGTTATCTATTTATTCATGTTTTCAAAAATAGCAAAGTTTTGAAAACTTTTATAAAAAAATAGTTCTCAAAATATAATCTATACTTCTTTCAAGGAATTTGACTAAGAATTTAATTATGTCTTTAAGATAGATGAAAATTATTATAAATCAAATAGGAAAAAACACAGAAATTTCATAAGTATAAAACTAAAAACGAATTCATTATCAAACAAAATCCTATATTTTTAGTTTTCAAAACGTGGATTTTTTAAAATATTAATAAAATATGGATAATAAAATAAATAAATTCATAAGTAAAAGTAGTATTTATCATAAGTTCATTTCTTTTTAATAAACTTACTAAAAGCTGTTTCTTGTTCAGTATCTTACTTACAAATATGCAGTGTGATTTTTAGTGATTTGAGTGTTTTTTGTCTAACAAACGTAGTTACTTCTACTTCTATTTATTATTAGTTCAACAATTATAGGTTTAGCCAAAACGTGCATAGTTGAATCGATATTACAAGATGTGTTAGTGATCAAGAGGTATATGATTTGAAACTCTTGTTCCTATTATACTAATACAACTATTTAAATTGAGATTTTAAAATATGATTTTGGTGTTTCTAATTAATTGTGATTAAATTCAAATTTTTACCTCTCATTATTTGATAAAGGGTAATTAATGTTATAAAAGAAAACAAAATGTGTGTTTATATATAGGGTTAAAAATTTGAGTATATAAATATTCATATACAATAAATTGAGAATAGGAGTTTAAACTTCTTCGACTTCAAAGAAAATAGTATATATCAATTATTTAGTCAAACTCGTTTTATTAGTTATGATTTAACAATGAGAAAACCCTTCTAAATTGTGTTTTGGTGAGAAAAAAAAATAGATCTAACTTCGTCATTTTAAAATTTAAAATTGTATATTTTAATTTTAAAAATATTATATATATAAATTACAACTTCTGTTTTGTACTTTTTAACGGGGAAGGAAAAAGAGATCTTTTAAAGGACAACCAATCTAAATATATTTTTATAAAATTACAAGGATGGTTGGACAATTTATAGTAAGATTGTAGACAATACATGATTTTGATTATTAATTATTGTGCACTAAAAATTAGAGGCATTGTTCATACATGAGATTTGATGTCAGGTGTTAAATCTCCAAGTTGAAAGTTTAGAACTATATATCATGTGTTATGAGAATTTATTAGCATATTTAATGAGTTTGACTTGTATATTTATATTAGGTTTTAGAGACATGGAATATTTCATAAAAAAGCTTAATTATTAAATAACATAGTATGATCAAAATCATATGGGAGTTTAATTAAGCTATCATGTGCCGTGGAGGAGACTGCAGCTTTGATTAATATGTATGATTAAAACTAAGAATATGAATTTTGTTGGGGTAAATTAATTGTAATATAAATTTATTAAAAGACATGAATTTTGGAAGAGATATGTTCGGCAATATATATAGAGGAATAAGATCATGTAGGGGTACATTTAATAAATTTTTTATTTTAAAAACAGTTTTTTATTTAAAATATTTCCTCACTTGAAAAAAAAATGAATTAACAAAAAAAGGATTAATTTTCCGACCTGAAAACTAAAAATGAAAATTTTGATTTCAAATTAAAAAATTTGAAAATTTTAGTAAGAGTATTTTGATTACAAACAGTAGCAAAAAATTTATATACCATGAATCACTTTAATATTGAGCTGTGCATTCGTGAAATTGTTTGTCTTTTATTTTTAAGGGTTAAAAAGGATTAAATTTATCTTCATTTATAAACTTAAATTTTTAAATTAGTTAATTGATAATTTAACATTCATAAACAAAATTAGGTAAAAAAAAATAGTCTACCAATGCTTTCCCATAAAGCACTTGAATTTGTTTTTTTTACTTGGGGAGGGGGATTTGGATTTTTATATATAGAAAAGTGGGCCAAAATATTTACAATTTATAGTAAAAAAATTTTAAAAAAAATCCTAGCCCAAATGAAACCCAAAAAGGAAGTAAAATACCGAAAAAGCCCACTCCAAATGCAAAACAAAAAAAAAAAAAATAATAATAAATAAAGAGAGAAAAGACAATGACCCGACCCAGAACCTGACCCAACCACCATTAATTGACGTGATTTTCTTCAAGGATTTTTCCTTCCAATGAACGAAGCTTCATCTCCTCCAATCCTCTCCATTTCATCATTCTCTCAAAATCAATTTATTCTTCTTATTCTTCTTCCACTTTTTTTTTTCCTTATTTGCATCCTTTTCCGTTTGCTATTTCATTTCCATCCTCGTCCGCTGCTTCTTGGTCCTCTTCTTCTTCTTCTTCTTAATCCTTCTTCTTCTGCTACTTCTTGCCACATCTTTCTCCTACCACTACATCAGTAATTACTCAATTTCAAAAGGTATAACTCTTTTCTTTTCTTCTTATCAATTTATGAGTAATTATAGTTATGAAGCCTAATTCTAGTTTCTTGTTTAGTGTTAATATTTATTAGCCCTAAATTTTGTGTACAAATGGCAAGCAACATCAAAAGGAAGACAGTTAAAGGAGAAGAATCATAAAAAAAAAAATAATAATAAAATAAACAAAATAAAAGATGCTAAAAACTCAAAAGGGAGAACAAGTAAAACTGAATGTACAAATAAACCTATGATAGACATTGATAGTGGTGTATCACTATCTATCAGTGATATAAAATAATGAAACATTTTTTTCATATATGTTTGACCTGATTGTATATGTTTTGATATTTGATTATTTGGCTAGGGGCTATTTATTGGATTGTATATGTTTTGATATTTGTTTTACTTTCAGTTTAGTTTGCTTATAGGATCCACTTCGTGTTTTAGTCGTGTTGTGATATAAAGAAAAGAAGTACATAGAAAGTGATAGAAGTCTATCAATGTCTATTAGAAATAAACACTAATAGATTACTGTTAGTGTGACATTAAGTGTTCTATGTTGTCTATCATTCAACCACTGCCAATGTATATATATGTTTTCTTAGATATGTTTAGTTGGGGGCTACTTACAGTTGATGTTCTGATATTTCTTTTACAGTTGGTGTTTTTATCATTCATAAACTACTTACACTTGATGTCATGCTTTAGTATATAAAGAAGTACTTAATAGATAGTGATAGACACTATCATTGTCTATCACATTTCATGATTTGCAATAGACAATATATATCGTTGATAGATAGTGATAGAAGTCTACCAATGTTCATTGAATGATAATAGTGAGCGATAGTCAACGATATAATATAGACTAATAGTTGTATGTTTAAATAGGTAGAATAGGAACATGAATATCAAACAATAATGCAAGACCAGAACGAGCATTTAAGAATAACAATATGCATCTCATTAGATGTAATACAAATTGTAAAAAAACAATTAGATGCATCTTATTAATGAACTCAACTTCACGTCATTTCTGTCTTTTGTTGAAGTTACTTCATGAGACGAACTCTACGAGAAATGAACACAACTTCACGTTATTTCTGTCTTTTGTCTTGAGAAATTCATATCGTGAAATAACTTCACGATAAATGAACTCAACGAACTCAACTTCACGTCATTTTTGTCTTTTGTCTTGTGAAGATCGTCTCAGGAAGTTACTTCATGAGACAAACTTTACGAAAAATGAACTAAACGAACTCAACTTCATGAGACAGATAGTGTGGTAGAGGAATCACGATGCCATGTGCCTAGGAAGAAGCCATAGACGAATGCATGCAAAAAATCAAAGAAGAGAATCGAAGAAGAACCGAACCGTATGTAGGATTGTATCAATTGCAGTGGAAGCACAAGGATCATCTGAGCATTCAAATTCACTAATTTTGGTAAAATATAAAGCATGTTTTTGTAGAAAAATAAGTTTCAAGACATATCTCTTGTAGAACTTCTTCAAAGCCCCTTCTCCAACTGCAATCTTCTCTATATCTTGTTGTAGACCACCTCAAGATCTTCCCCACTATTCTCTTGGTGCTCTAGATTGAGTTGTGGGACTCAAAACAAGCTTGAATCAAGAGATAAATGAGAAAAGCTCACTGCAACAACCTTTGTTAAAGAACCCTTCTTCAAACCGAATTTTCTCTCAAAATTCTGTGGATTGCATGCCCGATTTTCACTCCATCTTCTCATTATATTGCAGATCAACACGCAAAGAGAAGAGCTGCATGAGTTGCAGCTCATGCTTGGAGAAGACAAGGCAAATGTGTGTGAGCTAGTTTAAAGATGGATAATGAAAAAATCCATTTTTCCAATTTTTGTTTTTGTTTTTTTTTTTCCTTTCTCAATTTTATCTAAAAATCAAATTTTGATTTAAAAATCTATTTAATTTTAAAAATGAAAAATTAATTAATTTCATAAATTAATTATTAAATAAATCTTAATTAATTTAATATCAAATATTAAATTAATTTTAACACACATTCATCTTTATATATTTAAATCATATTTAAATATATAAATTCTCATTTTCCATTTAATTCTAAAATTAGACATATAATTATATCTCATATAATTACTAATTCCCTTAATTCTAATTTGAACGTTTCAAATTAACTTATCACGCTATTCTAGAGCTAGTCCGTTATGAGCTAGTAGGGGGACCTTGCGGACCTATAGTCCATCGATCCGAGATTAATTGGCTAAACTCATTAGACCAAATTAATCCCAATTTGTTAACTAATGGATCATTCCACTAAAACCCATAGTTTCACTCTCGTCACTGTAGATATATTATGTCCACATGATTTAACCATAATCAGCAAGTCAATCCTTCACAGGCTGTTTGTAATAACGACTAGGTCAAATATTTGTTTTACCCCCGAGATTACGTCTTATTCCTTAAGTCTCTATTGATCCTCTAATGAATAACTGATTTGTGATCCAATCACCAAATCAAACTCTCTCAGCCTAGTGAGAGAGTGGGGCCCCTTGTTCAAGACTTGGATTCAGTACTTGAGAGAACAACCTTTCTCATATCCCTAAATCGAGTAGGTGTGAACTCCATCTTGCACCCTATGTCCCCAGCTATCTATCCGGCCTTACCCCTGAAATGGGAGTCTTATTGAGCCGATGCTATTGAGCCAACCCTCAACTATGTAAATTTAAGGGCAATCCCGAATAAACAGGAGTTCATAGTTAGCTTAGGATTAAGATCAAGTTACCTAAGTCATCTAGGTGAAATAGTCAGTCTTAAACAGTAAACAACGTTATAAAGTAAGAGTGACTTATTTCTTGGTCCGGATCTTATGCAAACTCATTGCATAGGACGCCCCCACTCCTCATGTCATAACATGTATGAATTAGGATCACATCGTATGTAGCACTTTATAACTCTTTGTAACAACTACAGAGTAGGCCACATCCAATGATGTTACCAGAATAAGGTACTCAACCTCATTCATGTACCATAGATCATTTTGACTATTTACTTGAACCCAATCCATTCTCATGTCTCCACATAAAGTTCAAGTACTCATACAATAGTCCTGGGTCTTAGTTTATTGGATTTAGACTTTCATACAATTTATGAGATCAATAACAAGTATATTGATAATAGAAAATGTTTATCATTTTACAAACTGCGAGTTTTTAGGACATAAAACCCAACACTGTAGACCTATACGCGTAAAAAATCAAAGAAAAAATCGAGGAAGAAATCGTACCGTGGTCGAGGAAGAACGTCTTCGATGAAGAAGACATCATCAATGAGGAAGAAGGCCGAGGAAGAAGATGTTGATGACAAAGAACGCCGAGGAAGAAGCTAAAGAACGACAAGGAAGAAGTCGTAGGTGAGGACGCACATATTTCAATTCGCAAGGATATTTTAGGAATTTTGAAAAAAAGGAAACCTTCACTTCCTTTGACAAATTTTTTTGCTATAGATTGTAAATACTTTTGTTTTTTTCTATTAATAAGAATTACTCAAAAAGAAAATTAAAAAGCACTTATAATTACTTTCAAACACCACGATGGATCTCTCGATTAGACATAATTAAATAATAATATGTTTCATTTAAGTATGAGCTATGTATGTGGATTAATAATTTATTACATTAGATTATTTTATTAGATTGTGGCATATTATGTGAAATAATTAATTAAGACCCCAGATTCCTAATTGAGTATGAACTTAATAGGTAGGAGCTCATTTCTAGTTAAATAGGGTTTAATGGAAACCTAATTGAACTAGTATATAAAAAGACCTTAGGGCTATGGTCCCCAATATACCAAAATAATAAGCATTCGGTCAATCCCATCTAGAGAGAGATCCTACTAAGCGCATTCAGAGTTTTGGTTGAGGAAGACCATAGTCATCTATTATCATCTTGAAGTATCATTTGTTTCTCAATGTAATCTGGTATGTTATTTATTCTTGACAATTTGGCATGAATGATCCTATGGTTTATCTATTCAATATAGATATAAATTAGTTATGCTAACAAGTGGTATCAGAGCATGAATTTCATGTTAAATTATTGGTTTATATTTATTTTTCAATGATATTGTGATTCAATTTTGGTTCGGCTTTGTGGTTTTACAATTAAAAGAAATATATATATGTTCCAGTTTATTTCGTGGAAAACACATTCAGTGGCTTGCCGGTGGTAACATGAGGGTGGAAAACCCATTTGATAGTTTTTTTTTTAAGGAAATATTAATTTTAATTCGATGAAATTAATGGATTTCGTGGGTATTGGTCAAATGTCAAGTACTGTGTTGTCGGCATTATGTATTTGTGTTCCATTAAAGGTTTGGAAAACCAATATAGCTATATTCACATATACGTAGCATGTGTTTCTACATTATCCACATAGAGCACCATTTTTTTTTTTTAAAAAAAAGATCTTTTATCAATTTGTGTTGTTGCCTCTGTGTTTTTATCGTTGCTTCTTGGCAATTTCGTCACTGATTGTTCAGATATGCCCATAAAAATTGAATCATATTGAACTAAATTCCAGTTCTGAAGATCATAAATATGGGTGACGGAATAAGGGATTGTTTAGTCGATAACTTCGATTAGGTTTGATTGATAATGTTGAATTGGCTAAATTTTGGTAAAGGCTATATGGTGTTCTTCTATTATTTTTGTACAGATTACAAAATATAAGATATGCATATTCATGAATTTATATGGATAATTATCGGCCCAAAAGAAGATAGTTATTTGGCCAAATTGTGGATATGTATGTTGTAATAAGAATGTGACAATTATAAGAATTGTTCATGTGAAAAATAATCAGTCCAAAGAAAGACTATCTTTTTATAAAGTTTATTGTCAGTAATTTGACTACTGCATTAAGAGTACCATTTATAGTTGGTGTTTTTGGCCAAAGGCTAGACTTGTGCTAGGTATCTTATTAAAGGGGTCTACCACATATGTGAAATTATTTTGTTATATTTTAATTATGAGTATATGTTTTGTTGTTTATTGTTTTTGTTGGTCTTACTCAAATATCTGGAAATCTAAGTTCAATCCCTAAGTTGAATGGATCAAACTTCAGGATTTGGAAGGAAAGCCTAGAGATACTTCTCGAGTGTATGGATTTGGACCTTGCATTAAGGACTAATAAACCTACTTCTACTAAGGAACATCTGAATATGGCTTATATAGAGAATTGGGAACGATTAAATCGCATGTGTCTGATGATCACTAGACACTTCATTCCGGAGTTTTTTTGGGGCTCTATCACAGAAAGTGAAAATGCCAATAAGTTTCTTGCTCAAATTGAGAAATATTTTGCTAAAACTGAAAATAGGGAAACAAACAGTCATTTGACTTTTTTTTAAACTTCCATGAGATATAAGGGTAATGGGAACATAAGGGAGTACATCATGGAAATGTCCAATCTCGCAAGTAAATTAAAGGCATTTGATATTGAGATAAATGAAAATTTAATCATATATCTAGTACTTATCTTTCTTCTTGCGCAATTTACTAAGTTTAAGATAAGCTATAATATTCAGAATGATAAATGAAGTATTAATGAGTTTATCTCACAATGTGTGCAAGAAAAAGATAGGATTAAGAAAGAAATGATAGAAAATGCTCATTTGGCAACCGACCCTCATGATAAAAAGAAAAGAAAATCTATGGGTGTTGCAAAAAGGATATCTCAGTAGAATAAGAGAAAGAAATAGGTTACTAAAAATCCTTGTTTTTTTCTGCAAAAAGGAAGATCACTTTAAGAAAAATTGTCTCAAATAAGCCAAATGGCGTGTAAAGAAGGGTAAACTTCTTACTTTGGTTTGTTCTGAAGTTAATTTAGCTTCTATACCTACAGATACTTGGTGGGTAGATTCTGGTTCTACTACTCACATAAGTATATCAATGCAAGGTTGCCTGTGGAGTTGGTCGCCAAGTGATGCTGAAAGATTCATCTATGTCGGCGATGATAAAGTATTTCTAGTTGAAGCTATTGGTAATTTTAGATTGCATTTAAAAATTGATTGTTATTTGGACTTGAATGAAACTTTTGTTGTATCGTCATTTAGATGAAATTTAGTTTCTATTTTTAGTTTGAAAAAATTTGGTTTTTCTTGTTCTTTTGAAAATAATAAAGTTAGTTGTTTTCAAGATTCCAAGCTTATTGTATTGGTTCTTTAATTGATAATCTATATATGTTTGATTCTTTTACCTCATTTAACAATATCTTGTTATCTAATTCATGTGGTACAAAGTGTAGAATAAATGAGAATACCACTATGTTATGGCACAAGCATTTAAGTCACATTTCTAAACAAAGAATTTAAATACTTATGTCAGATAGAATTCTTGATTCCCTTGATTTAACCTTAACGTTTGTATGCAATGTATTAAGGGAAAACAGACAAACATAAGAAAATTTGGTGTCAACAGATGCTCAGACATCTTAGAACTAATACATACAAAAATTTGTGGTTCATTCCCTACGACTTCTTGGAATCGACAATAATATTTTATTACGTTCATAGGCGATTCAAGATATGGGTATATGTATTTAATTCATGAGAAGTCTCAATCTTTGGATGTTTTCAAGTTTTTCAAAGCTAAAGTTGAACTTCAACTTGAAAAGAAAATTAAGGTTGTCAAATCTGATCGTGTTGGTGAATACTATGGTAGATATGATGGATCAGGTGAACAACATCCAGGGCCTTTTGCCAAATACCTTGAGGAATGTGGAATCGTCCCACAATGCACTAAGTCAGGCAAACCCAGCATGAATGGTGTGGCGGAAAGGCAAAATAGAGCACTTAAGGATATGGTAAGAAGTATGATTAGTCATTCTTCTTTACCAGAATCCCTCTAGGGTAAGGCATTAAAGATTGTAACATATATCCTTAATAGGGTACCAAGTAAAAAGCAATATCTAAAACCCTTTATGAGCTGTGAAAGGAAAGAAACCTAGTATTAGACATCTTCATATCTAGGGTTGTCCAACTGAAGCTAGGCCTTACAGGTCTAACGAAAGAAAATTGGACTCAAGAATTATTAGTTGCTATTTTATTGGGTATTCTAAGAGCTCTCAGAGTTTCAAATTTTATGATCCCACTTCTAGATCATTGTTTGAGATGGGAAATGCTAGATTGCTTAAAGATGGAGGGGAAGATAACATAAGAAAAGTTGTCTTTAAAGAGGAATTAATTTCTTTTCCTAATATGGTTATAAATGATGTTCATGCTCCAATTCCTGACTTCATTATTGAACCAATTATAGAACAAGATAACATTGAAGTCCCCGTTGTTGAACCTGAAGTTCAAACTTAACAACTTCAAGAAGTGCCACTAAGGAAATCTATTAGAGAAAGAAGAAGTGCAATTCTATTCAAGAACATCAAGATGATATGGGCGTAATGGAAGATGATCCAATCAACTTTTAACAAGCTTTACAAAGTTTTAACTCTCAAAAGTGGATAAATGCTATGAAAGAGGAAATAAAATCTATGAATGACAATAACGTTCGGGAACTTGTTGAATTGCTATCAGGAGTGAAACCGATAGGTTATAAATGGATATTTAAAACCAAAAGGGATTCATATGACAATATCGAAAGATATATGACTCATTTTGTTGCAAAATGTTTTACTCAAAAGAAAGGCATTGATTACAAAGAGACTTTCTCTCCGGATTCATCGGAAGACTATGAAACAGGGTAATCATGGCACTGCTAGCTCACTTTGATTTAGAGTTATACCAGATGGATGTAAAAACTATGTTTCTCAATGGGAACATTAATGAGGTGATTTATATGGTGCAACTAGAAAACTTTGTATCTGATAGTTCAAAGCCTATGGTGTGTAAATTGAAGAAATCCATCTATGGTCTCAAGCAAGCCTCTCGTCAATGGTATCACAAATTCCATGAAGTGATAATCTCATTTGGTTTCGAGGTGAATATAGTGGAAGATTGTGTATATCACAAGTTCAGTGGGGGTAAATCAATCTTTTTAGTGTTATATGTCGATGACATACTCATAGCAAGTAAAGATGTAGGTTTATTGCATGACACTAAGAGTTTTCTCAAAAGAAATTTTGAGATGAAGGGTCTTGGTGATGCTTCTTTTGTATTAGGAATTGAAATACTACGAGATTGTTCTCAAGGTATTTTGAGATTGTCAACAAAGAACTACATTGAAAAGATTTTGAGTAGATTTGGCATGAAAGATTGTGCACCAACAGATACCGTAGTCGCTAAAGGTGATAAATTTCATTTAGGCCAATGCCCCAAGACCACACTCGAGACTAAGGAGATTTAGAAAGTTCACTATACATTAGTTGTTGGAAGTCTAATGTACGCTCAAGTATGTACATGTCCAGATATTATGCTCAGTTGGAGTATTAGGAAAATATTTGAGCAATCCAGGGATGGATCATTAGACAGCAGTTAAATGGGTTACGAGGTATTTACAGAGAACAAAAGATTATATGCTCACTTATTAAAGATCAGAAGTCTTAGAGATCATTGGGTATTCTAATTCTGATTATGTTGGATGTTAGGATACTTTGCATCTACTTCAGGCTATATCTTCTTATTGGTTGGAGGTGTTTTTTGGAAAAGTATTAAACAAACAATAATGGCTTTTTCTACCATAGCTGCGGAGTTTATAGCATGTTATGAGGCGTCCAATCATGGAATATGGTTGGGAGATTTTTGTCACTAGGTTGCGGATAGTGGTTGACAAAGAAAGATCACTAAAATTATTTTGTGATGATAAATCGACAGTGATGTATTCCAACAACAACAGAAGCAATCGAAGTCAAAACATGTAGATGTGAAGTTTTTGGTTGTTATAGAAAGAGTTCAGAATGGTAAAATTTCGATAGAACACATAGGAACAAACTCTATGGTGGCAGATTCGTTGACTAAAGATTTACCACATAAAGTTTTTCATGAGCATGTTGCTCACATGGGTATTACTCACTTTTCTAATTTCATGGTTTAATGGGAGTTTGTTATTGATGATGTTCTTTGACTTTATTTTGTTTATTTTCTATATAGAATAAAGTTGATGATTTATGTTTTATTATCTGAACTTGTTTATCATGTATGCGGTTTAGCATAAAGTTTTTAAGAATGATCTCACTAAGGAATTTGGACTAGCTAGAAACAGACATGATCTAGATCACTTTGCATGTCGTTTCCATACTATCCATCCATACTTGATCTATGTCATTGAATTTATTGGAATTGGTGATCAAGGAAGGTTTAGTTACAAGGATAGAGACCTAAGTCGTCTTGATTCCATGCTAATACCAGAGATTGACCAGATTGAACTAAAGAGGAATTCTATTATTGAAATAACCTGTTTATGCACGTTTAAGGTTTATGTGATTTAATTATATCAGGTACACAGACATAGCTCAAATGGAAGATTGTTTGACATATTTAAATAATAATATGTTTAATTAAAGTATGGGCTATGTACATGGATTAATAATTTATCACATTGGGTTGTTTTATTAGATTGGGACATATTATGTGGTCTAATTAATTAAGACCCTAGATTTCTAATTGAGTGTGGACTTAATGGATAGAAGCCCTTTCCTAGTTAACTAAGGTTTAATGGGAACCCGAATTGAACTACTATATAAAGAGACTTTATGGCTATTGTCTCCCATATACTAAAACAATAAGCACTAGTCTTTTTTTAATCTCATTTAGAGAGATCCCACTAAGAACATTCAGAGTTTTGGTTGAGGAAGATCATAGTCATCTATCATCATCTTGAAGCTATCATTAGTTTCTCCATAGAATCTAGTATGTTATTTATTCTTGACAATTGGACATCAATGATCCTAAGGTTTATCTATTCAATATAGATATAAAGTAATTATGCTAACATTCTCTCCTTTAATTCATTATGTAAGTCAAAATAAGCATATTTCAACTAACATTAAGCATGTACGACCAACCTCGAAGTTAGAAGTTCAATCCCCCACTTCACATCATCAATAAAGAATATTAGATAATAAAAAAAAAAAGCATAAGCCAAATGTAATAACCATTTGTTTTTTTTTTTTTAGTTTTTATAATTTGTGTATTTGTTATTGTTATCTTTCACAATTTCTTTACAATAATATTCATCTTTCTTAAGAAAATATTTAAGTTCAAAGTTAAATTTTAAAGTAAAATTAAGTTTTAAAAACCATTTTTTTCTAGTAAAACTTGGTTTGAATTAGAAAATATTCCTAAAAAAATAGAGAACAAATCAAAGCAATTCACATAGCCAAATAGTTTATATCTATTAATTTTCAAACATCCAGAAATAAAAAGTCAAATAGTTAATGGAAACCTTAATAATATCCAAATTCAAACTAATAACAAAACTCAAATTTTGTTTTTTTAGTACAAATTGAGGGTGAGAAACGTGATTCACAAAACTCTTGGTTCCCAATACATACAAATGTCAGTTAAACCAAGCTCGGGCAACAGGCAAAACTCAACTTCTAAATCTTACCAAAATCACACATAATACAACATCAAATACAATGAAACAACCAATCATTTTTAAAAAATATTTTTGCATGGAAAAAGTGGAAAAGCTATATATATATATAAAGGATGTAAAGTTTGGTATATATTATTAGATAAATATTCCATGACAGAGATCACATGGAAGAGCTTTGGATTGACCCTTTGGATAGGTGGGAGTGTGGGTCAATAATACTTTCCCCAATTTACCTATATATTATAAACCTTTCTTCTTCCCATTTCAATATTTCTTTGTTCATCCCCAATGGGATTTCATAATTTCATTTGTCCTTTTTTTTTTTTTAATTGACTCTCACTACATATATGATCATTATCAAGAATGGTGGGTGAGCTATGGTGGGCTGCCTTTACAATCACAAGCCAAAATGCCATTCCATGTTTGGTTGGGTGGTGACACACCCATGATTCCTTCAACACACCCTACTTTTTTTTTTCTAAGAAGAAAAAAAAAATGCAATAGTTGGGGTCCCATTAAAATGAATTTCTATTGAAACAAAATCCTCATCAAAGATATAGTTTGATTATTAAAAAAACAAAATCTTTTAAATTTAATCTGATTTTTGTGTTTGTCATATATTTATTTTGATTAGTGATTGGATAACTACTATTCTTTGAAATTTTGAATTAGTGATTGATTTGTTTTTATTAGTTAACATCACATTTTAAATTTTTTTCTTCTAATTATTTTGATCTCTCCTATTTTTCTTTGTTCATACCTATCTCTATATGATGTGCATATGTTTTGATTGTCGGTTTGAAACTTCATTTTCTCTTCAATAATAATACTATATACTTACGTTGTTCCTTCACATTCTATCTTAAAAATTTGTAATTGTTATTCTCTCTAATACTTTCAATATATCAAATCTCTTTGTTAATAAGTAAAAACATCTCTCGAAAATATCTACTAATATATTAATATTACAAGTTGTGATATTAATTAACAAGAAAACCATATGATGAATTGAAAGAACTAACGGATGAAATTTAAGTATTTATACAATGAATTAGGAAAAGAGAAGGTATAAATAATTAAAGGCATATAGTTCTTAAAAATTAAAGCAAACCCATGTGAAATTAGGGGTTTTTAGAAAGAACCCATCTAAAAAAATCCTGTCTTGGATCCAATTCATCTTATTAGATCAAAGAGAAGCATCATTAGAGAAACTCTCTTATCTAAAGATTTGTCACTTCAAGTTGATTGACAAAACAGTGACATGAGACATCTCTCTCACTCTCTCTTTCTTTGATGTTGATAAACAAAGTATAAGAATAAGGGGTAGCCTTGTATTATAAGGTTCATTGGATGAAAGGGGTGAATGACCCTACAAATGGACAAGATTTGACCAATAAGATATGTGTTGGGTAAGAAATGAAGATCTTAGAGAAGAGCCAATTGGGTTTGACTGACATCTAAAAAAAGGCACACAAAAATTGAAATTAAATTTGACTGAGAGTGAGTGGGCAAATAGGCATGTGATTCTAAATTAAGAGTCTACATAACTCTGACCAAGCAACCATGTGATCCAATTTGGCATTTTTGCTTCAATTCTACTAAATCTCTTTTTTTTTTCTTTCTCTTTCTTCATAACTATGTTTTTCCTACTCAAATTGGAGTTAGAAAGACATATACTTAACTTGGTTTTGGACCAAATTTAATTTTTCTTTAGTGCTATACTTTTTTGTTTTTCTAAGTTTACCCTTTCCCTTTCCCTTTTCTTTTTCTTTTTTTTAAACTAAAATTTCATTGGACCTCTGATAAAAGAAGAGGCAAAGGAGCTAGATTTAAAGGAGTCCCAACTCCACCATGCTCTATTCAAATGAAGAAAAGGGACTTCCAACAAAAGAATACACAAAATCACCATTACAAATAACAATTCTAATTAAACTATGGACAACACCATTATCCAATCTGAAGCATTTTATGAGCGAAGCCACTCTCACAAGAAAAGCCAACTTGATATTTACCCTTTTTTTCTTCTTCCTTATGGTACATTTAGGAAAAAAAAAACATTTTGAAGTACATATTGGTCCAACTCATCATTTCATATACAAAATTTGAGAAATTTCTCACTACTTTCCCTTATTAACTTGGATAATTTAAATGGGTAGTAATTTTATCGATTGTATAATAATATTTTTAAAGAATTTTAAATATAGTAAAATTTATTAAAAAAATTGTCACAAGTAGTACCCTCAACTTTCATTATTTCAAAACTAGCACGCTTTTTGAAAAGTTTAGTTTTTCTCAATAGATCTTGGGCGAGATCCACCGTCGAGATTTAGTTAAAAAAAATTATTTTTTCTAACTTATTCATTGTTTTGGTCCTTTTGGGCCTTTCTCAGTAAAAATTAAACGTCGAGATTTTAGTAGTCTTTTCAAATATTAAATAATTTATCCAAATCTTATATATTTTCAAATTTTCTCTAAATTCGGTTATCTTTACCGAATATTATATTCACTTCTTATGTAATTTTAGGTCGATTTCTATTTCTATGATTATATGAATTTCTAAATTTCTAAATGAATTTACCAATTAGACTTTTTCAGATGGATGATTGTATTTTAGTTTTTAAATTTTGGGAAAGATTAAATTTTACCCAAAAAAAAAAAGTAAGATATGGAAAATATATAAAATCTCAGTATTAATCTGCCCGAGAATTCACCAATCTCGGTGTTAATCTGTCCAAGATTTAGTATTTTCCATATTTTACCTTTTTTGAAAAAAAACAATATTTCCAAAATTCTAAAAATTAAAATCAATCACCTGAGATCCATCTAAAAAAATTCATTTGGATAATTGGTAAATTGATTTGAAAACTATAAATTTTGCTAAGGATTTAAAAAGTTACATAAAATTTTAATATAATATTTGGTAAATATAATGGAATTTGGAGAAAGTATGGAAATATATAAGATTTGGTATAAGATTTCGGAAGATCACATAATATTTTGGAAAAATTACTGGAATCTCGGGCTAATATGAACTGGTGGTCGGAAAGCTATAAGTTAAAAACAATCACAAAAGACCAAAATAATCAATAAGTTAAAAAAACTATTTTTTTAACTAATTCTCGGTGGTCGGAAAGCTATTTGAACTAGTTTTCACAAAGGGTGTTAGTTTTGTAAGGTGAAAACTTAAAGATGTTATCTTTGACAATGTGATACATTCTATCGTTGATATGCTTCTATTAGTGATATGAACTATCACTGATAGAGAGAGTTGGATCTAAAGTTTTGCTATATTTACAATTTTTGCATTGTGTTATATCTACAAATACTTTGGGCTTGATTGTTATATGTGCAACTGCTTCTAATAACTCTATAATGGAAAATGTTCAGAAATAACCTTCTCAAGTTTTCACTTTCCAAAACTAGCATCATTTTTGAAAACTCGTTAGAATAGTTTTTCTCGGTCCATCTCACTCGAGATCGACCACAAGGTTTTGTTTAATATATATATATATATATATATATATATATTCAACTTATCTATTGTTTTAGGCATTCTCGATACATCCACATCGAGATTCAGTTACTTTTTCCAAATATTATGTTATTTTCACAAATCTTATATATTTTCAAATTTTATACAAATTCAGTTATTTTACCAAATATTATATAAAATATATATGTAAATTTTCAAAAAGAAAAAAAAGTAAGATATGAGAAATATGTAGAATCTTGGTATTAATGTGCTCGAGAATTCATCGAAAAACCCTTAATGTATAGAATATTGGTGTTAACCTATCCAAGATTAATTCGAGATTTTATATATTTTCCATATCTTACCAATTCTTTTCACAAAATTTAATCTTTACCAAAATTTAAAAATCAAAATGCAATCAGTTGAGATCCATTTGGATAAGTGGTAAATTTATTTAAAAGTTTGAAAATTCATATAATTGTGGAAACATAAATTGGGCTATAGAATTGAAAAATTAGGTACATATTTTGATATAATATTTGGTAAAAGTAACTCAATTCATAAAAAATTTAAATATATATATATATATATATAAGATTTGCTAAGATTACATAAGATTTGAAAAAATTAGCAGAATCTCACAATCTCTCTACATGTACCGAAAAGCCTAAAATTAGGAAAGTTTTTTTTTAACAAAATCTCCGTGGTAGATCTCAGACGAGATGATCCAGAAAAACTATTTTAACGAGTTTAAAAAAGTATGTTAGTTTTAAAAAGTGAAAAGACGAAATACTTTTATAATCTTATATATATAATAATTATTATTTATTATCCCGGTAAATTATTTGGAAAAAAAAATCAGTAAAAATGGTTTTTATTCTCATGTTTCTTTAACGTGGTTTTACAAATGATGTGATTTTAAAAAAGAAAAAAAGAAAAAAGAAAAATTCAAAACAAAATCTTTCTTAAAAAAACAAGGATTTTAGTGTTTACATTAATTATTAATTATCATTAATCATCCAATCACTATTATTGAGAAAGTGATGAAAATAAAAAGAAAACTATTTGGCAGTTTTCAAAGAAAACCCTTTTTAGAAAACCCTTTTTTTAATCGCAATTATTTTGTTCAGTGCAAAAACAAAATAGAGAAACCTAGCTTTGCTACAATCTTATTTGTGTTACTTGGATGGTAGACAAGCCATTATAGTGTTCACACCATTTAATTTTTCACAACATTTTTTTTTCAATTCACATTTATATATAATTTTATAGAGAATAATTGATGTTTATATATAATTACTGAAATTTTAGGGGAAAAAATATGATTCCTTCATAAATGATTTGATTAAACCTAAACGATAAGTGTAGTAATAAAAGTCGTAATGAGATGTAACATATTTTCACTCTTATGTACATAAATTTGTTCCGAATTTCTTTATAAAAATTTTCATAGATAGAAATATGTTCAAATATTTACAGAAATAATAAAAAAAAATTATTGATAGACAGTGATAGTCTTCTATTGACATCTATCACATAGTATTAATAACAAATATTTATCAATTTTTATCACTCATAGACACTAATAGATTTTTATTCGTCTTTATCAACCTCTATAAAAAAAATAATAATAATAAATTTTGTTATTTTGTGTAAATAGTTTTCTTTATTTTTCTATTGTTGAAAATCCCCCAAAATTTTTCCCAAAAGTTATCGAGGTAACCATGTTCTTACATCCTCCCAAGATGATTCCATATTTCTAATTATCTAATTTTAGTCAATGATAAATCTTAAGTTAAATACGTGTATTTTCAACGAATCTTAAATGTAGACATTCAAAATTAATTTTAATAGAAATGGATTAAATAGTAATAATAATTTTTATGTAAGAATTTTTTTTTATAGATTTTCACAATTTATAAAGATGATACTCATAGATATTATTTAAAAAAAAGTTTAGAACTTATTTTGGTCCTTGAACTTTGAACTTTATTTTATTTTTTTGTCCCTAAACTTCCAAAAATGTTTATTTTAGTCTTTAAACTTTTTAAAAATGTTTATTTTGGTCTCTGTCATTAGGATTCCGTTAACTTTTTACCGGAAGGTTGAGGTGGTTTATATTTTTTATGACTAGGATGCCAAATAAGTTAATCGCCCTAAAAAATCTACGATTTTGAATTTGAATTAGAAGTTAAATTGTTTTTTTATGAACTTAATTATCATTTTGCCTTCCAGATTTTAGTCGTTCGTTGAGATACTTTTCTTTGTACCTCTCAATCCCTTATTTTTTAGTTATGTGATTAGTTGAGGTAATATTTATTTGCAATTTTTTAGAGTTTTACTTTCTATATGGGTTGCATTTATTAGTTTATTTTGCTTTATTATGGGATGTTTTATTCTTGAATTTAAAAGTTTACATAATAGAATAGAGTGGAGAAGAATACATAGAAAATAAAAATATTGATAATTGAGGGGAAAAAACTTATATCTTTACAAAACTTCTACACTAATATGCCAATTCTGTTATATTTTGATTCTACTCTATTTTCTTCTAATTTTCTTTGGAGATTCCAATTGGGAAAAAAATGAATAGCACTTATAGCATTTTGTTTGTTGACATAAAAAACAGTAGAACTTAAATCACTTATAGGTAAAATATAATATATGCAAAATATACATTTTTCTTTGTTGGCATAAAAGATTTATGGCTTGAAAATAAATACAAGCCATCAAAAAATATAAACCATCTCAATCTTTTGTGAATCCTAACGTCAGAGACCAAAGTAAACACTTTTTAAAAGTTAGACTAAAATAAATCTTTCTAAAAGTTTAGGGACCAAATAAAACAAGATTTAAAGTTCATGGACCAAAATAAGATTTTAGCAAAAAAAAAAAATCAACAAGAAATTAATTGCAAGGACTAATTTTAATCTTTGCCGAAATACAGAAAGCACATAGATTAAAATTGGACAATGAAAAATATAAAGACGAAAATAAAATCAATGAAACCAAAATAATATTTAAAAAATAAATGTAAATATATTTTAAATAATTTTATCTATTTAAAATATTCTATTTTATTTATAGTTAAATTATAAGTTGGTTGTTTAAATTTTGAGGTTTGTGTCTACTTGCTCTCTAACCCTTCAAAAGTATTTAATAAGTCCATAATATTTCAATTATTGGCTCAAACCTTGAGATCCTTGTATTTTTAATTTTGTCTAACAAACTTCTAACAAATTCAATTTTTTTTTTAAAAAATGTAATCAACCACCTTTTAGATATAAATTTTAAATTTATGTCTAATAGATTCCTAAAATTTTAAGTTAGGTATGTAGTAAATCCGTAAATTTAAAATATTCAAAAATTTGAAGACTAAATTTGTAATTTTAGATGTTTATATACCTTTATTCATTGGTTAATTATGTTATTAAACAAAATATTGGTGGTAGAAATTAAACTTGTGAATCTGAGAGTTTAAGTTGAACTATGCTTCGATTAGAAACTAATCAAACATTGTTCAACTAGAAAAACACGTTCGATAATAAATGTAATCACATATTTTTTTCTAAAAAATGAAGATGTTATTTGGTTATGTTAGAGATTTCACCGAGTGGATTAGAAATTTGTCACAAAAAGAAAAAGAAGATTGAAGACATAAAAAAAAGGGTATTAACTTCGCACGAAGCCTTTGTCTGGTTGGGTGTGGCTCTGCCTTTTTGCCTTACCAGAAATTGTAGTTATCGATGGAAACAGAGACAGACAGCCTAAAAAATATTATGAAAAAGACCTAATTTTCAACGTCGACAAGCACTCACTCAGCTCAACTTCATCTTCTTTCAATTTCACTGTTCAATTAAAAAAGAAAAATCCCATTTAACCCTTCACCCTTTTTCTGGTCTGTAAAATTGGTCTGATCATCTCTCTGGCGCCACTCCGACAGTAACTATATTCAGTAGTTTCAGATTCCAACGGGTCTAATCTAATCTAATCTAAATCCAAGCCGTAAAAAAATGGCGAAATCCACGTTCTCTCTGCGTCACCACCATTACTCTCATCTCCATTTGAGCTCTTCTTCTTACTTGAGCAAGCACAAACAACTTCACAGAACCCAATCACTACTCTGTTTTCAGTCCATGACACTATTGAATTCATTCCAAAGCAACCCACCAGAGTGAGTAGCTTGGCCAAATCATGGGAATCGATTATACCCTTTTCAAATCTTGTAAATTGCTGCTACCCCTTTGTGTTTTTTTTAATCTCTTCTTTGTTTTCGCATCTGGGTTTGGATCAATGGCGCCTATTTCAGCTGCATTTGGCTCTGATGGATTCTTCTGTGCCATTGATGCCAGTGGGAAACAGGAAGTTATTTGTTGGGGCAAAAATAGTTCGTCTCTTTCACCATCTTCCTCTTCTTCTACCTCCATCTTCTCCGTCGACATTCCGGCAATGGCTGCTCTCTCAGGCGGCGAGGGATTTCTCTGCGGTATTTTAGCTAACACTTCACACGCTTACTGTTGGGGTTCGATAAATCCAGGTACAGATCTCGTCCCATTGGTTTTTCGTACCACTGCTTATTCTCATATTGCCGCGGGAAGAAGCCATGTTTGTGCAATTAGAGGATCCTATTATTCTGATAACGATTCGGGTCCTGTGGATTGTTGGGATATCTCAAGAGATTTAATGAATAATACTCTGAGCTCTAAACAGAGCTCTCTGTTCTATAATCAATCAATTGCCAGCCTTGTTTTCAAAAGGGTTGTTTCCGGCGAAGGATTTAGTTGTGCCGAGCTTCGAGATGGAGGAATTCTTTGCTGGGGACCCAACTCCACCAATCTCGACGTTTCAAATGTTTCTGAAAATTTCATAGTTCTTGCCGCCGGAAAAGATGCTCTTTGTGGAATCTCAGAAGTCACTGGCGGAGTTAAATGCTGGGGAAACGCCGATTCATTTGTCGGCCTTCCAACAACCGCTGGATACGTGACGTTGACCGCCGGCGAACAGCATTTCTGTGGCATCCGATGGGATACTCACGAAGTGGACTGTTGGGGTAGCTTGAACTCATCTTCAATTCCTAAGAACACAGGATTTATGGCGATTGCTTCATCAGACCATTCAATCTGTGGCATTAGAGAAGATAATCTGGTTCTTGATTGTTGGTTTTCACATTCTCTTGAAGCTCCTCCTGGTTATGATCCTCCTTTGGAGCTTTGTAGTCCAGGGCTTTGCGCTGCAGGCCCTTGCCGTGAAGGAGAATTCTCTTTCAACGCCAGCATTTTGAATGAACCAGATTTGAAGAGTTTGTGTGTGAGGAAAGATCTGAACATTTGTTTTCGTTGTGGAGTGAATTGCTCTGATGGGTTCTTCTTATCAAGCCCTTGTACTTTGAATTCTGATAGGATTTGTACTGCTTGTTCTCTTTGCCAGAACAGTTCTTGTTGGGATATCTGTGGAGTTCAATCATCTCCCGAAACCAAGCAGAAGCATTGGCATCAGTGGCGTAGTATACTGGTAATAGTTGGTGCTTCTGTTGCTGGATTAGTACTGATTCTACTAGGTTGGTGTCTTCATCCTCGTGTTATCGCTTCGAAGAAAGACGGGAGCAATAAACAGCATAAGTCTGAGTTAGAAACTGGTACTGAAACTGATTCTTGTGCTCCATTAGCTCCTCTTTGTCCTGGAATTGCTCAGATTTTTCGGCTTTCAGAGTTGAAAGATGCCACAAACGGATTCAAAGAGTTTAACGAGCTTGGCAGGGGGAGATATGGCTTTGTTTACAAGGCTGTGTTAGCTGATGGGCAACAAGTTGCAGTGAAGAGAGCAAATGCTGCTACCATTATTCACACCAACAGTAGGGACTTTGAAATGGAGTTGGATATCCTTTGTAAGATAAGGCATTGTAATATTGTGAATCTGTTAGGTTACTGTTCTGAGATGGGAGAGAGGCTTCTTGTTTATGAATACATGCCCCACGGCACACTCTACGATCATCTCCACGGCGGTCTTTCTCCATTGAATTGGACACTGAGACTGAAAATAGCGATGCAGGCGGCGAGGGGACTCGAGTACCTACACAAGGAACTTGTGCCTCCTGTTGTCCATCAAAACGTCAAAACTTCAAACATTCTTTTGGATTCCCATTGGGGAGCTAGGATTGCAGATTTCGGGCTTATTACATCGAACGATGATGACGTTAGCGGGGATTTGACGAGCGATGTTTATGACTTTGGTATTGTGCTGCTTGAGATTATCAGTGGAAGGAAAGCTTACGACAGAGATTACACACCTTCAAGCATAGTTGAATGGGCAGTGCCTTCGATCAAGCAAGGTAAGGCTGCTGCCATAATAGATAGATACACTGCTCTACCAAGAAACGTCGAGCCTCTACTTAAACTTGCTGATATAGCCGAACTGGCTGTACGAGGAAATCCCAGCGAACGACCAACGATCTCAGATATTGCATCTTGGTTAGAGCAAATTGTTAAAGATGGATTAATCTTGTAATAATCGTACCCCAAGACGGGTGCTCGGCTTTGAAACATACATTTTGATCGACGCAACGAAACGTATTCTTTTACAGCTTATGTGGGTGCTGCTCTCTTCAACTGTAAATTAGTTATTGAGCTTCAGCTTGTACATGAACATATACTGTACACCATTTCTTTCAATAAAGGACTTTACATTTTTAAGCCTCTTTACACAAAACATATTGAGTATTACAGAGTTTCCATTTGCTTCTTCCATCAATCAAAAACCCAAGTTTTTTCTTGACTTATCTGCTGTCTGCTATAATTTTCAACTAGCTTTCTTTTTCATTTGAGAGATTCTTTAATCCCTATATGGATGATGAATCTACAAAAGGCTGTAATGAAGATATGATCTCTCTTTGCATTCAAATTGTTCAGACATGATGGATTCATGTTTTATTCAAGAACCTTTATGCGTCCTGAAAAAGAAAACCGAAAGTGTATTGAATATTAAATTGGTTGCCTTTACAAAAGTGTGCTCTGTTCATAACTTTGGTTTGGTTCTTTGGCTGTAAATAAAGATAAGTATCAATCAAATGTGAGAAACTAGACAATTTTTTCCAGTGTTATCCAGATCACGCCAGTAACGCTGCCAACCTTTGAAACCACTTACCATATTTAAACATTAGTGGTTAAAATGCTGCCGATGCGACCATAATTTTGTGGTAATTGACATGTACATTTTCTTTTGAGATTAGAGGTTCAAATCCTCAATTCATTATAAAGCTCAAACACACAAGATTGGAATCCAAGTCACCTCAGCACTTCTTGACAACCTGGTTGTAAAACAAAGAGAGCAACTTCTTTTGCTTTTTAGATTAGAAAGACCAATCTCTTACTTTCTCTTTCATGTTTGACAGCTCAAAAGCTAGAAATTTTGTTACTAAATTGACCAATAGAGAAAGAGTACAGAAAGGCCATGGTCATTGGAAGGCTAACCCCAACCTTTGTAACATACAAACTCTTTATAAATATTGTTGTGGTAACTCTTTATTCAAACAAAAGCTTATGATACCATAAACTTATAATATATCCATGTTTTGAAGTTCTCTGTTGTTTTTATTAACAGCGATCTGATTCAGGTACTTCATTTTTCACTCTTTTTCTGTCATTCGATTAAATTGCAAAAGCATATATCATTATTGTATGCCTGGCTCCCTGTATGCCATTTGCAAAGCCCATCATCTGAAAATAGGTGGCCTTCTTGAATGGCATGCAAGGAGCCATGCATGTATAAATTTGCATATGCAAAGAAACCGCTTTAAGCTCAAGAACATTGCTTTGACTCAGTTTCCTTTTCCGAATAAGTGCATCATCTGAGTTATCTCTTGGGGAGGACTTAATCTGCTTTGTTTTCGTTCTCAACAGTTCAGATCTCTTACTTAAACAAAGGATCATAATTGACCGTTTTAGTATGATTTTTCATTTCAAATAGTCAATACATGAATGAAACTACAGATTTTGGGTAGAAGAGAAAAAAAAGAATGGAAGGAATGGAATTTAACAATTCAAATGAAGAAAATGGAAGAAAGAAACAAAACTCTGCACATTTCTCTGTTATTCACCCTCATTCTACGATGTGTATACCAACTCGTCGACAAGATTTTGGGGTGAAAAACAAGGTAAGAGCTTTAGACATGTACCAAATCATTTATGTACACATACTAGATTTTCAAAAAGGCTCTAACTGGGATTATTTCTTCAACTTCCATGTTTAACCTTTCCCTCAGAAGCCATGTCGGTCAGAAGCTTTACAAGCTATTTGCTGTGGAAACCTTGGAGAAAATGCTGGTTGACGAGTTTCCTTTACCCATTTTAATGTCCATGAAGTCAATAATATGTCCAGGTTGTGAAATATTATGATCATTAAGGTTGGTCTCCTTCATCAACATGCTTAAAGCAAGAGACATTCGTGGTCGTTTCATTGTGTTTTCTTGCACACAAAGTAGACCAATCTTCATAAATCGAACAGCCTCTTCTTCGCGGAAGTCTATGTCAAGCACGGGATCAATCAATTTTACTAGCTCATTTGTCTTGTAATGTTCCCATACCTGCAAAACACAAAATACCATGAAATCCAAATATTATGTGTAATGCTGGATCAAGCAACCTAAGACAAGATTGATTCCTTAAATGCACTTTTGTTTCTTTATCTTACCTTTTCAACCAAATGGTGTTCACCATGTTCCAAATCAAAATCAACTGTTGCTCTTCCACTAACAATCTCCAACAACAACACTCCGAAGCTATAGACATCCGATTTTCGCGTCAAATGCCCGCTCACAGCATATTCTGGAGCAAGATATCCTCTGTTTTTCCATTTTCAAGTGAGCAGTGGTTTCCTGAAAGTAGTTAACATATTCAAACATATTGATAGAAAAATTCTGACTTACATTGTGCCAGCAACACGAGTACTAACATGAGAATGGTTGTCTCTCAACAACTTAGCCAATCCAAAATCCGCAACTTTAGGTGTAAAATTATGGTCGAGTAGTATATTGCTGGATTTTATATCTCTATGAACTATATGCGGCTCAACCTCCTCATGAAGATAGGCAAGCCCGCAAGCTACTCCAATCAAAATTTCCTTTCTGGCTTGCCAACTAAGTCTCATTCTATTTTCCCTCACACCTATTGATCAAGATTTTAGAAGCACAATCTAAGTTTAAAACAATTATCTTATATCATCCAATTCAAGTTTGCAAATTTTTATAAATCAGTATTCAAAATAGTTTCAGTTACCCTGAAGAGCATATGCAAGGCTGTTGTTTTCCATGTAATCATAGACCAAATATCTGTTACTTCCATCAACATAACACCCTTTAAGCTCAACCAGATTTTCATGTCTAATGTTAGAAAGTGAAGTTAACTCAGCAATGAATTCCCTTTCTCCTCTCATGGATTCTACCTCAATAGAAAGCACCTTCACAGCAATCTTCCTGCCATCTCGAAGCCGACCCTTTACAAAGTCAACCCCATTCAAGCATTTCATCAGTAACCTTCAAGGCATTAGAAACCAAAATAGCCAAAAGGGGAGGAACTTAGAATTCAGAGCCGTGACAATACCTTGTAAACAGTACCGAATCCACCCTCTCCAACTTTATTCGCTCCATTAAATCCATTGGTGGCTGATTTAAGCTCGTTGTAAGAGTACACACGAAAACTCTCATTGTCTTGTCTATCTGATTCGGTTTCGTTAAAACCAATCAAAAGGGGTTAGATAATAAACGAAAAAAAGAAACAAACGTTGCAGAGAAAAGGATAAAACTCCTCACCATGGCGGCTATTTTCCATGGCTGTCGGCGATGGAGAGTAACAACAAGTAGAAAGAAGATGGCGGAACTTCATTTTTGGCCGGATAATGCTCCCAATTGAATCAATAAGGAAAGAACATCAGAATCCCACAATAGACAAAGCAGGAATCGCCAAATGGATCAAGTGGGGATGGGAGGTTATGAAGGCCGCGGGTTTGAAACGTTCTTGAATCAATTGGGAATATTAAAATGGAGGGTGTTGACGACCGAGTAACCAAAAACAAGCCACCATCGGTCCAAGCGTGGGAAAAAGAAAGTCCTTAACTCGGCTAAATTTCATTTGGAATCGATCAAAAGGGGAAGGACTCGGCGGAGTTTTGGTCAATGGTTAGTGGGTTCTTCAAAATTACAAATTATAACAAAGCAGCATCAACTTCAAGTGTGGAAGAATTTCATATGAAAGAATTGAAGACTGTAGCAAGACCTTCAAAATCAAAATGGCCAACTCAATAAGCAGACTAGTCAATTTCATCACTTCTTTCTTCCACAGTAATACATACGCCCCTTTCTTCCCCTGCTGGCTGCTGCTAAGTATAATTTTAGGAAAGTTACTAATTTTTTTTTTTTTTATTTATTTATTTTTTTTTAAAATCAAATTGTTTTGGTTTCTGATTTTTTAAGAACAAATGTATCTGGTTTTTGAATTTTTAAAACACATCTTTTTATTTTAAGTAATAATAACAATTTATTTGAGAGGTTTTTTAAATCTATTCCCACAATCTTTATTTTAAAAATTTAGAAACCAAAAATATATATTCTTAAAAAAATCGAGGACAAAAAATATAAAATTGAAAACATAAAGAACAAATATGCTATTATTCAAGATGTGGGACTAAAAAAAGTAACTTTTCCCATAGTTTTTAATACTCTCATCATCGGTTGAGATTCACCTTGGTGTAGTTATTAGTAAGTACAATAACATGCAATCTCCGATTTCAAGGGAGAAAGAATAGGAAAATTAGGAGTTCGTACTTTTTAGTGTATTAAAGGCTTTGTTAAAAATTGTTGACGGATAACGTTGTAAAATTGAGAAGTAAAATGAAGCACAATGGAAATATAAATACTGAAGAAATATAATATAATAAACATAAATAAATATAGGAAATTAAAAGTATAAATTTTCTCCAAAGTTTCTTCAATTTCTCACCAATACATATATCTCTACAAAGTTCACAAATGACCACTATGTATTGGAACTCTGACAGCTAAAATGTGGCACATTTGGTCACTGACCATGTGTAGTTATATGACACATGGTCTTTAGACAATAAGAATAAGTATCTATATTACACATATATTATATATTTATAATAGATAAAAGGTTTATTAATAATTGTTTTCATTAGAATAGTTAGATGTATGAAAATAATGTGGTTCGGATATTCTTGAAAAATTAAATCCTCGTTTATTTTTTATGTACATAATTCAGTTGACATGAACTTGTATTATTAGTCTCAAGCTTGAGACTTAATTCTCCACCTACAAATTGTCAGTATATATATATATATATATATATATTAATTTATTTAATTATGCTCAAATTTAACAATAATAAGAATAGAAATTTAATCATCTTATTAATTCATCAATCTTAAATGTTCTAATTCGAAATCAAATGTGAAAATTTGGTTTCATTCGACTATTTTATGGTAGGTACATTAAAACAATAAATATTTATTTAATAAATAAGAAAGAGAAGTAGCATAAAATTAGGAAGAAATATCTTGTATTCCTCTCTCATTGATATCTAGCTAGATTTTCTATATGTATGTTATTTCTTTTTGTAGGGAATCTATCGTTTAAGTTGATCTTAATTTAAGTCTTTTTCAAAATAAAATAAAATAAAATAAAATAAACTATCTTAATTTGAGAAAATACATACTATATTTTTCTTGTATGACTAAAACATCATTGGAAATTTTTTCATTAATTACTACTTACATTTATTGCATAGCTATGTGGAAATCTAAAGCTTCCAATTTTGTTGGGTGAAATTTGGGGTCTGTTTGAGGTGCTGAGATGATATAGGATGTGGGGAGTCTTGATCGAGTATGATCGAACATGTTCAAACATTGGGATGATATACGATACATGAAAAGAAAATGACGGTGAGATACAAAACATATTCTGAAAATGGGTCCACAAACAATTAAAATCGATGAGATGATAATGAGTCTCCAAACACTAAGATGATATAGGATGTGGGAGATATACCATCTCATGTTGAGTCTCCAAATAGCCTCTTAATTAGTTGAGATATTCTTCTACTTGGCAAAGAAATTTGTTATTAATTTTTAATAAATTATATATCTTTTTGGCAAAAATTTTCACTTACAAGAGAAACTCTCCATTCCTTTAACATTTAGGCGTTAGTAAAATATAAAATCTTAGTAGGTGACTACCATAGATATTGAAAACGAAATTCACTCTGCTTTGATCATGCAACTGAACAAAGTTGCAAAATGTTATACTTTATAAAATTAAAATCATTTATAGTTTAGATTTTTTTATTGTTATATATATGAATGTTATGCCATTAAAAATTCAAAAAGAAAAAGGAAAATGTATGTCATAAAATTATTTAGTAGATAAGATTTATATGATTTATGAAATATTTCATTTCATTCTCTCGTAGGTATAGACATAAAAAGTCAATAAATATATTATAATAACCATTCAAACTTTTGAAGAGATAAATGGGAGGATTATATAGTCAAGATTGACAATGTGCTAATTTTCATCATTCTTACTAAAATTATTATTATTATTTTTTTTAAAAAAAGATATCTAACATGTACGATTAAATTAATGATTGTTAATATTTAAAGTAGAGTTGATAAGTTGTTAGAATGGACGGAAATGCTTGAAGAATGCATTCTTTATCTCCATTCCATTCCTTGATTTTACAACATCAACATTGGGATGAAATTTTCCACAAAAACGAGTCTTTGTGGAAAAGAAAATTTTGGTCAACTTTTTTTTATCTATATTTTTAGAAGTTTTTTAATTGTTCATATAATATTAACATAAAATCTATCTTATGTTAAAAGAAATCAAATATATGAAAACAACTTAGGTTAGTATAGTATTTGACCCTAAAATCCAACATCTAACAAAGTCAAAATTTTCCTGCATTATTTTTCATCTTCTAAAAAATGACGAAATTTTGAGCTAAAAAGTCCATGGGATGTGTCTTTTTGACTAGGAAATTAAAAAGAAAATTACATTTTTCTCAATAATAAACTAATAAACTTGTAAATTGTTTATTGAGCATCCAAAATTTTAAAACAATGTGTGAAAATCTGCCATTTGTCAAACAATTAGAATGCATATGCACGTAACATCTTTTCTTTTTCTTAAAATTTAATCTTTATTTTCTTCTGACTTTTCAATCTTTCAACCCCAAAGAAAACTTCAAACCTTTCTTTTTCCCTTTATTTCCTTTTATTATCATCTCTCTTCTAGAAATATTCTTTTCTTTTAAAGTTTCCTTTTTTATTCTTACCTTAAAAGTAAATAAACAAATGTCCCTCTCATGATAATTAAGTTTGGATATTCAAAGAGTTTATTATAAAAATTGTTGGGGAGAAGACAATCATCAAAATTGAATTTTAATTTCCTTGAAAAGAGAGAAATCATCGTATAAAAAAGTAACTCGACGTGTTCTGTTGAAGTTATTTTGATGATAGTAACTAAATAGTGAAATAAATATAGTTTTAAGAATAATGAAAGAAAAAATATTTTTTATGGGATTTTGAACTACTCGTACCTATAAATAAGATTTAAATTTTCAGACCTAACCTAATATATTCAAAAGAGTTCTTTTAATCATATATATTTTAAATCTTTTATTTCAATAAAAAGGACAAAGTAAAAAAAAAGTGCGATGAAAATATTTTTTGTTAAAATGAGTCTAGCTCAACTGACATCAAGTATGTACTATATCTTGACCTCGACATTGGAGATTAGATCCCTCATCCTATCTATTATAAAAAAAAATAATAATTAATCAAAATATTCTTTCTTCTCGGCTATTTTAAACAAAGACCACATTCTTTTAATCTTCATTTCTATCCCAACTTAATGAATTGTGTTTGTATAAACATTTAAAACATTACAATTGAAATATTTTTGTTCTGTCTATAGTATCTACTATGTATACGCATTAATTCATAACGAATTCGAAGTAGTTTAATTAGTGTATTTGAAAAAGTAAGTTGGAAAATGGTTAACCAAAAACCACTTGTAGAAGAAAGAAAACATATATGTGGTTAGCTAAAAAGGGAGTTGAAATTTTCTAACTTAGAATATAGCATACCCAAATGTTTGATATTTTGGTGTGACCCAATCGACTTTGAAGAAAGTACATCCACCGTTGACTGTAGGGTCTATATTTGGTCACCTTTGGATGGCTATACTTTGCATACCGCAAAAATAAAAACAAATAAAAAATAAAAAAAAACACTCATTTATCTATTAAACTACCTTCATATGTTTTAACTTTGTTTAAATTGTGTTATGGGTAAAAGATATCGATTAAGTTGTATATGGCCTTACAAAGATGATCCGATGGGTCATTCCAAGAAGAAATGAGTTATTTTGATATGTATGTAAGTCGACCCATAAGATCGACCACGAGGATTAAAGAAATCAACTCACAAGATGGATCAAAGGATCAATATGCACCAAGAAGGCCGATCCATAGAGTCAATCATAGAAGTCTAAAGAGTACATGAAGGTCGACCCTTGCCTTGTGAATGTTGACTCTTGGGGTTGACCATGATAGACAAAATATGCTTCAGTATTTAAACACAACTTCGTAGCTTGGGTTCACCAATATGTAACGGTTAAGTTAAATGAGTAATGGTCAAATTAATTATATGAGAGATTAATTAGCAACATGAACTAACGAAATCAATTTTCTATATAATCAAGAGGGCTCGAGATATTTGAAGTACGCTAAAAATATTACGAGTTCTTCATTTTTTTTTTAACTCTCTAAATTATCAATGACTTGATCGTCGTAGTGTTGGTGACCAAATACCACACTGGTGCAAAGTTTTCTCTATTATGCATGGTGATTATTCAATTCCTTCCAATTATTACAAATTCACAAATGGTACCAATTTTGGTAATAACAAATTGTAATGCTCAAACTAATCAATTATTAACAATATATTAGGTTAATTTTCTTTTATATGTTATGGTTAAATTGCATATTGTCTTACATTGTTGCATTAATTATTTTTTTTAATTGTATTGTTTGTAATGACATCAATTATTTTTCTTTGATTTCATTATTCACATTTTAGCATGTAATACACAGCAAACCAATATCTTTAGTATCTAGCTTGAAGACCATCCCATAAATCGATGTTGCTATGTCAAGTGATTTGATATCTCTTTAGTTTTTTGTTTTTCTTTGTATAACGCAAAAACGTTTGACTAAGATTTTCTAATTTCTTATTAAAGTTAATTTCTCTTTGTTGAAATTAAATCCATTCACTATTAGAGTCTTGATTTTACAAGTTTGATATTTGAAATATCTGTTTTATTCATGCTACTCTAAAAAGTTACTATGACCACATTTCAGCAAATTTATTGAGTATAATATTAGATTAAGATTGTCATAAATATTAGATAGAATAGAATAAAATAAAGGATCATAATTCACAACTTTGATAATCAAATTGCAATGCTTTCAGCTCTCACTCAAAACAATTTATATAAAATATTCCGAACATGGTGGACAGTCGACACACATCTGTCATAGCCACCACCCAACCAGCTTTGAGTTTTTTTTTTTTTCTTAAATATATATATAGGTCAAATCATAAAAATTCTCTCTATATTAATATATGAAGGTAAGCTACGCTTACCATCTTTAATCGTAATGAATGTAACACAATTTTGGCAAGTAGGATCCACTTGATTACTTTTGCGATTGTATACACAACTTTATAAATAGAAAGGAGTTGTGGAACCCTCACATAATTTTTATATACTTTGCCCTTCTCTTGGGCCTCACACCTCGGTTTGAGCTCATTCTTTATCCTCACCGCTTGGATATCAACATTTTGGTATCAACTTCATCATTTACAATTTACGTTTTACTTCACAATGTTATCCGTAAATATGTACTCTCTCTCTATCCTCTCTCTTTTGAAAAAAGAATACCAAGAACACACTACTATTTCTGAATACCAAAAAAACCTAAGCTATCAAACTTTATATACAATTTTTCTCTCCATCATAACATTTTCTCTTAATATCCCTAATTTTTTTCTCTATATGTTTCCGCCTTTGCTCATGCTTGATCTTACTCTCACTCAGGTTTGCTCATGCTTGTTCTTGCACTTGCTCCAACCCTTGCTATGTGGAAAGCAGACTCCCTAGATACTTCTCGCTTTGGTTTAAGATTGCAAAGTGAGATTATTGTTATTTTTTTGGCCAATCTCAAATTCAAGTTTTAAATTTGCAGTTTTGATTGATAAATTCCTCCTAGCTCTCTATCCCAATCTCACTCTTGTTTGTACTTGATGTTGCTCTCGCTCCAACTCGTTTTGTGGAAATCAGACACGCTAAATACTTCTAGCTCTGATTTAAAATTATAGACTGAGTTATTTTATGAAAAAAAAATACATTATTCATTATATAGATTTTATATAATAAAAGATTCTGTTTCAAAATATATACATATAATCATTTAAAAAGTATTTGTTAGAAATATTCTATCAATTACAAAAGGATTATTTTGGAAAAAAAATAAATCAACAATCAAATTAAGATGTGAATTAGATAAACGAAATTTAAAATGATTACTATTTCTTCTTCTTCTAAAAAAATCTTACATTTGATTGATTTAGGTATTAAATTTTGCTAAATATAAATATTGGTTATTAAATAAAATAGAAAATGAATAGGGAATCATATAATTAGTTAGAAACATAAAAGAGTGTTAGGGTAATCGTTTCAAATTTCATTCTCATCACATAGAAAAGTAAATACCACTATTGAGTTATATATATATATATATATATATATATAATTTCGATTCTAACTCATTCTTATTATACATTAGTAAACACCATGACAGGTAATCTGATTACCATTGCAATCCATCCACAAAATCAAATTACGATTGCATCTTGAATTGTAAATGGATACACAAACACATATTTAGTTTCAATTATATACCTCGTTACTTTTGTTGGATTTAGTATTCTGAATCTCGTACATCTTATAGTTTGTAATTTGTAAATGAAAATTGTTTATTTAATGAAATAAGAAATATTTTATTTGACATTTAAACTACATTAACCCAATCCAATAAACTAAGATCCAAAGTTGTTTAACGTAACTTGAACAGTATGTGGTAGACATACAAGTAGATCATGTTTATGAATAACTTAAAAGATCCACAGTATATGGATAAGGTTGAGTTTCTTATCCTAGTGATACTGTAGATATTGCCCAGCTTTGTAATTGTTACATGAGTTGTAAGTTTTACAGACAATATTATCTATGTTGTTCATGTGGAGACATGTGAGTGGAAGTATCTTGTATAAAGAGTTTATATAAGATCGAATCGAAAAATGATTGGTTTCTCTTTATAACACTGTTCATTGAGCAAACTAATATTTTACTAGGATGACCATAGGTAATTTGACCTTAATCATGAGTGAGTTGTGAAATAAGCAATCCCTTGATTTGTATGGGTGAGGGTGGCCAATTTAGCTGACTCAATAAACCTATCATTTTGGGGATTTGTATGAGTAGGGAGTTGGAAACATAGCTACGCAAAATGGAATTCACTCTTTCCCGTAATTAGGGAAAGTAGATGAATTTCTCCCTGAATAATTAATTTCGGGTCTTGAACAATGAGGCCTCACCCTCTCATTAGCTCGAGAGGGGTTATTTTATAGTTGAACTATAGACTGTTTGTTCTTGAGGATCAGTAGTACTTAAAGAGTAAGATGTAACTACAAGGGTAGAATGGTAATTTGACCCAGCTGTAGTTATGACAAATTTGTGAAGGGCCAACTTACTGTTGATTGGTTAAATCCATGGACACAGAAATATATCTAATGCAAAGAGTGCAGATGTCGACATTTAGTCGTATCATTGAAGCTTCTAATCTGTAGGTCCATAAGATCCTCACTATGGATAAAAACAAGGAAAATTTGTTTTTGAAATAATTTGAATGCTGATTAAAGTTGCAAGAGCATGTTGTTTTGGACATTTATTATCGCTATCATGTCTGTATTAGTCCGTGACATTGGTGGTGAAGCATTTATTGTGATGGAGACCGGATTTAAGAGCAGAAACTGATGAAAAACGAAGAAGGAAAAAGTTTCTAGACTAGAGTGTCACCGCGCCCTGCCGTAGCATAATGGCCCTCGGGAGAAATCGTGTGGAGTTTCGTGGTGCTCTTCTTAAGTGCAGCGACGCTGCGTGCGATTTTTGCCCATCGTCGCTGCACCTTGTCGCAGCGTCGGGATGCACTCCAGAAAGAGGACCAAAGTGCAGTGGCGTTCTCTACCTGCGTAACTGCACTTCGGATGTGTGAGTGCATGTGCAGTTGGTCGCCAGTTCGTGGATCCAGTCTTCTGGAGCAGTTTTCTTCAGTTTTTCCTTTTAAAATTTGAATTATGTGATTTTTTTTTTTATTTTTTAATTAATTAAATTAATATAATTGCTATACTAATTTAATCCATTTTTTTGGTGCCAAAATTTGATCTATTTTTACTATTTATATAATTTTTACATTTGACATATAATTAAGTTTATATGTTGCATAATGTATGTCATATAGTTTTGAAAATTCCACTTTAAGATAAATATTATTCATGCCTCATATTTAATATAAATATTATATAATATAGTTGCATGACTTTATAAGCATGCTCATGCATCATAATTAATAGAAATGTTATATTATATGATTGTATACATTGTTAAGAATTTCCATGCATCATACTTTAATATAATTGTTATATATATGTATGATGAATATGCTTTTAATTTTCATTAGTGATGAATATAAGTGTTATATTATATGATGAAAATGAAATTGCATTAAGCATGACATTACTTAGTAAATATAGTTGTTATATTTGATTAATGTCGTTAGATGCATGCTATAGGTTCTAATAATTTCATTATTTTATAAAAGTTATAAGTTTAGTGAATTAGATTAAAATCTATAATCAAGACTTGTATGCGAACCTAGGTCTTAATTAATTTCAAATGGTTTAAAATTAATTCACCTAGATTTATATTAAATATTTCTAATATGATTAGAAATATGATAATCTTTTATTTTCTTTAATAGGATTAATTCAAAATAATAATATAAGAGACCTTTGTCTAAGGAAGGTTTTGTTTAAGGTTGGGGTATTTAAGCTAACAGAAACGGAATACCTATATCTAGGAATCCACCTATAAGGTAAATTAGACAAATATTTTATCAACATGCAATAAATGATTCGATTGATTAAATTGTTAATGAATAAAATCATATTGTTAAAATATTCAATATAAATGTTATATTGAGCAAATCAACAATGATTTAGTAAAATTAGTTAGTCGGATTTATCTAAGTTAATAAATTCTAGGTTCTAAAACACTTAGTGGGAGGAAAATGATATATATGATATGTCATTTTTCACTCACGTTCTCCCTAAAAGTTCACACCGTGGGATCCATGCTCGGCCTCATGGTGCTCTGGGCATACCCTCCCTTAGGAAGGTATTTACATGTGTCAATATCAAGGTGAATGGAGAAAGTTTTTATAGTAAATGGGAGAAGAATGTGTGCCAACATATCCTACGGCCTCCATTATTAATTTGTAATATTTTTCCATGCTCGGCCTCGTGGCGCCCTGGGAGTATTCCCCTTAGGAATGTGTTTACATGGAAAGGGACAGAGCAAACTCCAGAAATGGATAAGATCACTATAGTTAATTGCACCAATTATGTTCTCCCCTGAGGTAGACTAGTTGAGGTCGGGCCTATAGGGTTGAAAATGAAGGGTTACACTAACAAGAAAACATTAAGAAAATTAATGATTTCTTGCCAAATTAATGATAACTAAATATTGTAGGAATAAGAGTTATTCTGGCGTAATGATTTAATTTAGAATGTTTCAATTCAGTGAAGGAATAACTATACACCCTAAGGTGACATTTATTCTAAATCACTGGATGTATCATTGCAAAATTAAATGTTGTTAGGGTTAGTTTTTACTAAATTGATTGGATAAAATGGTTTTTTTTTTTTTTTTTTGCCAAGATATCTGATTTAAATAATTTGTATTGTATTAGTATCTCATAATCATGACTAGCGTTATGATCTACTTATTTGGTGCTGATAAATTAAATGGTAAGAATTACACCACATGGAAAAATACAATTAACATTAGTCATTGATGACCTCAAAATTGTTCAACAAAGAAATGTCCTCCAAGCCTTTGATTCAATGCATCATCAAATGTTCGTGATGCTCATGACAGGTGGACAAAGGTCAATGATAATGCCCAAGTCTACATTTTGGTGAGTTTAACTGAAGTCTTGGCCAAAAAGCATGAGACCATGGTCATTACATGCGAGATCATAGAGTCATTGTGTGAGATGTTTAGGCAACCGTCTACACATCTCAAGCATGACACTCTCAAGTTCATCTTCAACGCCAAATGAACGAGGGGTCATATGTCAGGGAGCATGTCCTTAACATGATAGTCCACTTCAACGTGGCAGAAATGAATGGGGCTGTCATAAATGAGTCCAACCAGGTAAGCTTTATTCTGGAGACTCTTCCGAAAAGTTCCTTGTAGTTCTGCAGTAATGCTGTCATGAACAAAATAGCATACAACTTTACCACTCTTCGCAACGAGTTGCAAACTTATGAGTCCTTGATGAAAGTCAAAGGATAACATAAGGAGGAAAATGTTATCAGTTCCTCAAAAAAATTCCCCAAGGGTTCAACATTTGGGTCCAAGTCTGCGCCTTCTTCCTCAGGCTCCAAGAAATGAAAGAATAAAAAAGGTGGTAAGGGAAATAAAGCTACCCCTATTGTTGCTGCCCATAAGGGAAAAAAAGATCAAGGTTGCAAAGAGAACCTGTTTTCATTGTAATCAGGATGGACAGTGGAAGAGAAATTGCCCAAAGTAATTGACCAAGAAGAAGAAGGAAAAGGAAGGTAAACGTGATTTACTATTTTTAGAAACTTGTTTAGTAGAAAATGACGTTTTTGTTAGGAATGGCCTAAACTCGCAATTCATAAATGTTGTTAATATATTCTATTTATCAATAAAAATATTGTTGAGTTTTTTTCAATAAATTACTATTGATATTGCATCCTTATATGAAAATAAACGAATCCATGGCTTTAACATGAATACTTTAACTTTATGTGGTGACATAAAAATGGATCAAGTTTTAATGTGTAGCCAAAATGGTCTATGAGTATACGGATGAGATTGGGTACCTCATCCTGGTGACACTATTGGATGTGGCTCATTTGGTATACTGATATAAATGATGTGATCCAAATATCATTCATGTAGAGATATGTGAGTGGGGGCATTCTGTGCAAAGAGTTTGCATAAGACTAAACCTCGAAATAATCACTTTTATTTATAATAATCGTTTACTGTTAAAAATGACTATCTCAAACTCAATGACCTAGGGTAACTCGATCTTAATCCTGATCTAACTATAAACTCCTGTTTATTCAGAATTATCCTTTGATCTGCATAGGTGAGAGTTGTTCAACAACACTGCTTAATAAATCTCCCATTTTGGGGATAAGACCAGATAGATAGCTGGGGACATAGCTTTGTAATATGGAATTCACTCTTACCCGATTTAGGGTTAGTAGATGGGTTGTTCTTCTAAGCGCTGATGCCTTTCTTGAACAACGAGGCCCCGCCCTCTCATGGAAGAGAGAGTTATAATTTATAAGTTGGACTATAAATCAATTGTTCAATGGAGGATTAGTGGGAACTTAAAGAGTAAGATGTATTTTCAGGGGTAAAATGGTAATCTTTGACCCAACTGTAAATACGAACGATCTATGAATGATTGACTTACCAATTATGATTAAAATGGACAGAAATATGTCTACAGTGAGAAGAGTGCAACTATCGAACTGTAGTGGAATGTCTTGGTAGTTAACGAATAGTGATTAATTCGGTTTAAAGAGTTTAACCAATTAATTGCAAGTCGTTGGAACTCATGATCTGTAGGTTCATAAGGTCCCTCTACTAGCTCGTAATTTGGATTAGTAAATTGAGTAATCTTGGTAAGATTTGAAATTAGGGTTTAGAATTTGAAATGTTCAAATTCAATTAAGGTTTCTATTTATTGTATTCGATACAATTAAAATGTTTAATTTTACCGAAAATAAACAAAATTGGAGAAACTATTAATGTTTAAAATATAATTTAAATATTAATTGTATAATATTAATTTCATTATGATGGAATTATTTATTTATTGATTTAATATTAGATATTAAATTAACAAAATTAATTAGTTTCATTTAAAAATTAATTAATTGAATTAATTTTTATAAAACTAATAAATGAAATTAAATAAGTTTAATTTTAAAAAAATTGATTTCGGAAATCATTTTTTGAAAAAAAAATCATTATGAAAATCAAAATCAAAGTGGAGATTTCCAACTTTGGAAATCTGCACTATGATTTATACCACCTTATTCACTCAACTCCATTTTCTCCATGAAATAGGAGCTGGCCTTCATGCAAGCCACGAATTTGCATGATGAAAGCTCTATAAATTGAAGTGTTGAGCTGAATAATGATTCATGTTAACAAGAACTTCAAAAGAACTTTGTAGAAACCTTCAAACCCTCTTCATATCTTATATACATCCAGCTCAATTTAGTGTTTCCACCACACAATCCTTACAAGAGAATAGTAGAGAAGATCTTCATGGTGGTCTACTTGAAGATTAAAGCTCTTTCACGTGGAACTCAGCTGAACTTAAAGAGGATTCTTCAAAGGTATTGTGTTAAGTAAATCCTCTTCTGTAAAAGTTACTTTGAATCATGTTTTAAACTCAAATTAAGTATGATTAGAGTGCTTATTGATTCTATTTTTCCTTCACCGTACATTAATATACCTTAACAGATTTTGCTTGGATACTTAATTTAGGGGCCATTAACCCCATTTGTTCTTCATTACAGAAAACTAGTTCCTAGTAGCAACTGGAGGCTGGAGACATGACTCTATGGGTTAGGACAGGGCAAGTCGTCTTGGTGGTTGCAATAGGAAGCTTGAAATTGTTTTTTAATTCAAATTTTATATTGTTAGATAATGCTTATTTCTTCCTCATTTTAAGAAGAATTTAATTTCTTTATCTTGTTTATTAAAACATTCATATAATGTATCTTTTATTCGTGATAAAGCGTTTGTCTCGAAAAATGGTCTTGATATTTGTTCAACAATAAATGAGAACAACTTATATGTGCTTAGACCGTTAGCATAAAAAATGCTGGATAATGTTGAAATGTTCAATACTGCAACTACACAAAATAAATGACTAAAAATTTCTCCAAAACAAAATGCTCATCTTTGACATCTAAGACTAGATCACATAAATCTCAATAGGATTGAGAGGTTGGTTAAGAATGAACTTCTAAAGAAGTTAGAAGAAATTTCTATACCAATATGTGAATTTTTTCTAGAAGAAAAAAATGACGAAACGACCTTTTACTAGAAAAGTTTAAAGCGAAAGAGCCCTTAGAACTTGTATATTCAGACCTTTGTTTTCCAGTGAATGTTAAAGCAAGAGGAGGGTATAAATACTTCATTACATTTACAGATGATTATTCTAGATATGGGTAAGTTTATCTAATGCAACATAAGTATGATACACTTGAAAATTTCAAGGAATACAAGGCTAAAGTTGAGAATTCATTGGGTCACTTCGATTAGATCGAGGTGGAGAGTATATGGATATGAGATTCCAGAACTATTTGATAGAACATGGAATTAAAGAGATTGAATTTCGTGTGGATACGTGTGAATGCCGTGCGGTTCAATTTTCAATTTGATTTTAAAACAGAAGATACAGAGAAGAACAATGAATTTGTAATTTACAGGATAAACATTCATAATACAACATGCTTAAAGAAGAGATGAAGAGAATTTAGAAACTTACCCTTGTAGAATAAACGTCTTCACGAACTCTTCCTCTCTGATGGTTACGAACCAATCTTATGATCACAACAATCCAACCCCAATGGAATGAAATGTCCTTTGGACACCACCACGAGGGCTTCCCTGTTAATCTATAGGATGAAAATTGAGGCGGAGTTGTGGGCTCATTTTTTTATCAGTTTTGGAGAAGGGATTTGTTGAGAGAGAAAAAAAATTTCACAAAGAGTTTCACACAGAGCAACATGAAAGATGAGATGATCAAGATGAAGTCTGACAACTTCTCTGTGATATTTTTCACAATAAGAGATTGAGAGGTTCAAGGGAAGAGGGAGAGTTCTCAACTTTTTCAAAATTCAAAATCTAAAGACAAAAAACCATAATTTTGAATTAAATAATTTATAATAATTAACTTAATAAAAATAACCAATCATATGTTATATCATATATGAAATATAATCTATAGTTTATATTATAACACATGTAATATAACTTATAGTTTTTATTAGTCTCCCATATAACCTACAGAATTAATGTGAATCACATTCATATTAAAATTTAACCTATAGTTTTTATATGAATCGAATCATATTCAAATATTATTTCTCTCGTTAAAAATTTGTATTACAATGTATCATATATGTTATATTAATTTTATCTTATATAATTAATTTCCTTTAATAAATTTGAACAATTCAAACTGGTCCAAAATTAATTCAATTCTCATTAATCCTAGTTGAGCTAACGAGGGGACCTTATGGACCTATAGATTGAAGCTCTAATGATACTTGATTAATTAATTAAATTCTTTAATTAAATTAATAAACCTTCATTAACTGTAGGTTACTCTACTAAAGACTGAAAGTTGCACTCTTCGTATTTTAGATATATTTTTGTCCATTAAATATAATCAATCAATGATGCATTGACCCTTCACAAATTGCTCGTAAGTACAGTTGGACAAAAATTATCATTTTCCCCCATAGTTACATTTAACTCCTTAAGTACCACTGATCCCTCTAATGAACAATTAGTTGTAGTTCAACTAGAACTTCTTGGTCCAGGAGAGGGTGTAGTGCTACATTGTTCAAGCCCGAAATCATCCCTTAAGGAAGCAATTTCTCTACTTACCCTAACAGTAGGGAAGAAGTGACTTCCTTCTTGTGTAGCTGCGTTCCCAGCTCCCCAATCAGACGAATCCTCAAAATGGTAGGTTTATTGCGTTGAGAATCTGGTCACTCTCATTCATACAGATCAAAGGATTGTCTTCATTGGCAGAAGTTCACAACTCAATCAGAATTCAGGTCAAATTACCTATGGTTATCCTGGTAAAATGTAAGTCTCTTCTAGAAATGGTACTATAAAAAGAGACTATTCATTTCGTGGCCCAATTTTATACAAACTCTTTGTATAGGATACCCTCACTCATATGTCTCCACATGAATAATCAAGATCAGATCATTTGTAGCATTTTACAGTAATTTTAATAACTACAAAGTGGGTCGTATTCGTAGTGTCACCAGGATAAGGTACTCAACCTTATCCATCTACTATAAACTGTTCAGGTTATCATTTAAACATGATCTACCACATACATGTTTAATTTACATTAGATAACCTTGAATCTTTGTTTATTGGTTTTTTGGGTTAATATAACTAAATGTCGAATAAAATACCTCTTATTTTATTAAATAAATAAAATGTTTGAACAGATACAATTACAAACTACAAGACCACGAGATTTAGGTATCAACTCTAATAGGAATCACGTCTCAACTCTCAACACTTGGTACACCTCAACAAAATAGTATATCAAAGAGGAGAAACAGAACCCTGTTAGACATGGTTCGATCAATGATGAGTTATGCTTCTTTACCAACTTTTTTTAGGGTTATGTAGTGGAGATTGCAAAATATATATGGAACCAAGTTCTATAAAAAAGTGTTTCTGAAATACCTTTTGAATTATGAAGAAGTCGTAAAAGTAGTTTACGACATCTCAAGATTTGGGGGTGTTTGACACATATGCTAGTGGCCAACTCAAAGAAATTGGAATCATTTTCGAAACTATACCTATTTGTAGGTTATTCCAAAGAAATGAGAGGTGATCTCTTTATGATCCGAAAGAGAATAAATTATTTGTATTGACAAATGCAACTTTCTTAGAGGAAGACCGCATTAGAGAGATAAACTAAGAAGTAAAATCGCATTAAGTGAGTTTTCCAACGAAACCACTGAAACTTCAACAAGGTTTGTTGAAGAAGTAAGCACTTCAACAAAAGGTTGCTGATGTTACTTCATCCAGTCAAGCACATCCTTCTCAAGAGTTGAGTGAGCCTCGATGTAATGGAAGAGTTATAACCCAACCTACTTGCTATTTAGATTTAACAGAAACTCAAGTTGTCACTATTTGGATTTAACAGAAACTTAAGTTGTCATACTAGATGATGACGTTGAAGATCATTGACCTACAAGCAGGCAATGGTTGACGTGGACAAAGATGAATGAATTAAAACCATGAATCTGGAAATGGAGTCTATGTACTTCAATTCTATCTAGGACCTTGTAGATCAACCTGATGGGGTAAACCTATAGGCTGCAAGTGAAGAGATCAAATTCCGAGCGAAAGCGTGTGAACGTCTTGCATTTAAACATTCATTTTTATGAAAACAAAAAAAGTAAAATAAAACAAGCATTTGTAGGATAAACATTCAATCAAAACTATAAGCATGCTAGAAAAGAGGAAAAAGAGAAGAAATCGAAACTCACCTTCATTCAATGAAAACTATAAGCATGCTAGAAAATATGAAGAAGAGAAGAAATCAAAACTCACCTTTGTTGATTCTTCTAGCTTTCCTCTTCCACCGTTATCAACGATCTCGAACTTCTCCAATGAGGAAGGACACCACCAAAATAGTTACCTTGCTATTCTATAGGATTACAAAGAACTTGGAAGAGTGGTCTCCAAAAACTTTTAAGGAGGAAAAGGGTAGAGAATTTTTAGAGAGAAATTAGAAAGAAGTTAAAGATTTGAAGGCTAGGTTTTGTGTAATAAGAACCCATTGTCCTAAATGGGCTATAAGGATATATCTATATGAAGAAGATTTAACCCCTTTTTCAAGAATTCCCTTTATACACTTAGTGTTAATTAATTAAATAACCCTTATTTAATTAATTGACATATTTATTAAATAAGCATATATTAAATCATATTTAATATACATTTAATTAATTATCATAAATATCATATATTTATACTAACCTCCAATCTCCATTATTTCTTAATCAATTGATTAACCATTAATTAATCAATTAAATAACTATATTAAATCATATTTAATATAGAGTTAATTAACATATAAATATCACATATTTATATCTGTACATCTCTTTATGAATCCAATTCATATAAGTCTAATATTTGAATCTTATTCTAATATATCTCTCTTACATAATTTAGATTATAGATCATATCTATAATTAACCATTATATATTAATCTCATTAATATAAAATTTCCTCATTTGATCTGAACAATTTAAATCATTCTTCATTACTATCCTTTAGTAAGCTAACAAGGGGACCTTATGGACCTATAGATTAGAAGCTCCAATGATATGAGATTAATTGATTAAACTAATTGATTGAACTCCTTTAATCCAATTAATCAATATTCATTAACTATTGATTACTCCACTAAAGACCAATAGCTGCACTCTCCGCACTGTAGATATATTTCTGTGTCCACGGATACAACCAATTGTCAGAGCGATGACCCTTCACAAATGCTCATAACTACAGCTGGGTCAAAATATCGTTTTACCCTGTAGTTACATCTAACTCTTTAAGTATTACTAGTTCCTCTAATGAACAAAAAATTTATAATCCAACAATAAACTAACACCTCTCGAGCTAGTGAGAGGTTGAGGTCTCATTGTTCAAGACTCGAAACCAGTTATTAAGGGAGCAATTTATCTACTTTTCCAGGACTGGGAAGGAGTAAATTCTATCTTGTGTAGTTGTGTTCCCAACTCCCTAATCAGACAAATCCCCAAAATGGTAGGCTTATTGAGTCGTCTATCATGACCACTCTCACCATACAGATCAAAGGACTACCGTCATAAACAGAAGTTCACAACTCACTCAGGATTAAGGTCAAGTCTTCTATCGTCATCCTAGTGAAATATTAGTTTCTTCATGTAACAGTGTTATAAAGAAAAACTAATTATTTCGTGGTCCAGTCTATGTATAAACTCCTTTATATAGGATACCCCCACTTACATGTCTTTATATGAATAATATGGTTCATATTGTTTGTAACACTTACATCTCATGTAACAATTACGTAGTGGATCATATCCGTAGTGTTACTAGGATAAGGCACCAAACCTTCATCCATTTACTGTAGATCTTTTAGGTTATTACTTGAATATGAACCACATGTATGTCAACTATATACTGTTTAAGTGACATCATATAACCTTGGATCTTAGTTTAGTGGATTGAATTATTGCTGTCTGAATGTCAAATAAAATACCTTTGATTTTATTATATAAATAAATTGTGTTAACAAAACTATAAACCACGAGATACACTAGATTTACGATATCAATCCCAACAGCAAGTGAATGTACAAGACAAAGAGAGGTATAGATGGAAATGTGCAAGCTTTTAAGGTTAGATTAGTGGAAAATGGTTATATTCAGGTTGAGGAAGTAGACTATGAAGAAACTTTCTCACCCGTTGCCATGCTTAAATCTATTCGTATTCTCTTGTTCATTGCCACATATTATGACTATGAAATATGACAGATGGATGTCAAAACTGCCTTTTGAATGGTAATCTTGATGAGACTATCTAAATGTCTCAACCATAAAGATTTATTGAACAATGTTAAGAGCAAACGGTTTGCAAGTTTAATCGGTCCATTTATGGATTGAAACAAGCATCTCGATCTTGGAATACAAGATTTGATAATGCGATCAAATCTTATGGTTTTGATTAGAATGTTAATGAACCTTGTGTTTACAAGAAGATTATCAATAATTCAGCAACTTTCTTAGTGTTATATGTGGATGATATCCTACTCATTCGGAATGGTGTAGGTTTATTGACTAATATTAAAAAATGGCTAGCTATTGAGTTCCAAATGAAAGATTTGGATGAAGCACAATTTGTTCCAGGGGTCCAAATCATTAGGGATTATAAGAACAAAACACTCGTCTTGTCTCAAGCAACGTATATCGACAAAATGCTTGTCAGGTATTCGATGTAGAGTTTTAAGAAAGGTTTATTACCTTTTAGGTATGAAATTATCTTGTCTAAGGAACAATATCCTAAAACACCTCAAGAGGTTGAGTAAATGAGACAAATTCTCTATGCATTTGTAGTGATTATCCTAATATATGTCCTGTTGCATACTAGGTCGTCATTTTCTATGTCGTGAGAATAGTCGGTAGATATCAATCCAATCCAGGATTTGATCAATGGACGGTGGTTAAAACTATTCTCAAGTATCTTAGGAGAATGAGAAACTATATGTTTTTGTATGGTGCTAAGGATTTGATCCTTGCAGGATACATTGACTCGGATTTTCAAACTGATAACAATTATAGGAAATCCACATCACGATCAGTGTTTACTCTTAATAGAGGGGCTATAGTATGATGTAGCATCAAGCAAGGTTGTATTGCTGTCTCTACTATGGAGGTAGAGTATGTAGTTTCTTGCGAAGCAACTAAAGAAGTTGTTTAGCTTTTGATGTTTTTGATAGATTTGGAAGTTGTTTCAAACATGTCACTACCCATCACCCTTTATTGTGATAATAGTGATACTGTGGCAAACTCCAAAGAGCCTCAAAGCCACAAACGAGGAAAGCACATCGAGTGTAAGTATCATCTCATTATGAAGATTGTGCAATGAGGAGATGTGATCGTCACAAAAATCACTTCGGAGCACAATATTGCTAATCCATTTACGAAGGCTCTCACGACTAAAATTTTTTAGTGTCACTTAGAGAGTCTAGGTCTATGGGATATGCATCATCTTGTCTAGGACAAGTGGGAGTATTATGGGATATAGAGTATGTCCTAGTTTATTGTATTATACTTTATATTTTATTTTGTACTATACACCCACTAGCTTCAGGACAAGTGAGAGATTGTTGGATATAGTGTCCTAAACCTCATGAATATTGTAATTTATAATTTGTAAATACAAATTATTTATATAATAAAATAAGAAATATTTTATTTGACATTTAGATTGCATTAGCTCAATCCAATAAACTACGATCCAAGGTTGTTCAATGTAACTTGAATAGTATGTGGTAGGACATACAAGTGAGTCATATTCAAGTAATAACCTAATAGGTCTGTAGTATATGGATAAGTTTGGGTGTCTTATCCTTGTGACACTGCAGATATGGCTCACTTTGTAACTTTTACATGAATTGTAAGTGTTATAGACAATATGATCCATATTGTTCATGTGGAGAAATGTGAGTGGGGGTATCCTGTATAAAGAGTTTATACAAGACCGGACTGAAAAATGATTGGTTTCTTTTTATAACAATGTTAATTGAATAGACTAACATTTCACTAGGATGATCATATGTGACTTGACCTTAATCCTGAGTGAGTTGTAAACTCCTGTCTATGAAGGCAATCCTTTGATTTGTATGGGGTGAGAGTGGCCAATTTAGCCAACTCAATAAGCCTACCATTTTGGATATTTATCAGAGTAGAGAGCTAAGAACACAACTACGTAAGATGGAATTCATTCCTTCTTGTCGTTTGGGAAAGTAGATGTATTACTCCCTTAATAGTTGATTTCGAGTCTTGAACAATGAGGTCTCATCCTCTCCTTGGCTAGAGAGGAGTTAGTTTATAGTTGAACTATAGACTGTTTGTTCTATAGAGTGATCAATGGTACTTAAGGAGTTACATGTAACTACAAGGGTAAAATGGTAATTTGACCTGACTGTAGTTATGAGCAATTTGTGATGGGTCAACTAACTGTTGATTGGTTAAATCTGTGGACACATAAATATATCTACAGTGCAAAAATTGTAGCTATCAATATTTAATGGAGCGACCGACAGTTAATGAATGTTGATTAGTCTAATTAAAGAGTTTAATTGATTAATCTCAGTCATTGGAGCTTCTAATCTGTAGGTTCATAAGGTCCTCTTGTTAGCTCACTATGGATAAAAACAAGGAAATTATGTTTTTAAAACAATTTGAATTGTTCAAATTATTTAAGAGAATTTAAGTTATTAATTATATTATTATGATTAATATAAAGTATAATGTATATTGATACATTATCATATATAGCTAATCATAAATATGATTTATAATTAAAACTATATAATATGCAAGAGATAAATATTTGAATGAGATTCAAATATTATTTATATAAAAATTATAGGTTAAAATTTAATGTGAATAGGATTCATATTAAAACTATAGGTTATAAGAGAAAGTTGTATGTTCATGCAATTATAATGCATATAATATGGTTTATTAAATAGTTAGTTAACCATATTATATAAATATTATATTATTAATATTAATTATAATATAATATTATTAAAATTAAAGTTAACTCCCCATGATAGGGGAATTAATTTTGCAAAACATGAGAGGGAGTTTTGGTAACTCTCTTTCCCTCACTCTTCTCTATTATGTGTGTTTTGGTGGTGTCCCTACTGAAGGTTTTTCCCTTTTCTTAGAGAGGCGGGTAGAGTTCTAGTGTTCATAACACTTTAAGAGGATTTGCGTGAAGAGATTTTTTGTCAAGTGTAAGTTCCATCTTTCTCAAATTCTCAATAGAACGCATGCTTAAGTTTCCTGTGTTTATCCTATATATTTGATTCTTTGCATTTCATTGTTTTTCAAATTAGATTTCACATTTTACGGCATTCACACGCTTCCATAAAGAATTCAATTCCTTCAATTTTAACTCTTAAATGTGAAGTCTGTTTCAAAACAATCTTGGTAAACTTTTTTCGATAAAAAATAGACAAGAATATTTATATCTGCCTATGTGAACAAATCTAGACACATAAATAGTAAATAAATAAATAAAGACACATGACATATCTATAAACCATATTTATTGTCATCTTCCTCCTTTTAACTTCATGTCTTTAATTTTATGATATTTCATTTGTGTTTTTTTCCGCTAAATATAACTTCTAAATTTTCTTTTGTTGAATGAGAAATTTTGGATCAATCACAAATTGCCACGTCATTTAGTAAATCAATGACAAAATTCCAAATCATCAAATTTGAGATCCATTAGGAGTTAACATGTGTCCTAAATTGAAGCTGGAGACAAATTCCAATGATTCCACGTGTTTTCAACATGATCGTTGAATCAAATAAAATTAATTTCACACAATTTGATATTATTATTTGATTAAAGTTCAACGAAGTCCAAAAATAGGCTGAATTAGACTCTAATGTCAAATTAGACCCAAAATTAACTAATTAGGCCTAAAGGTCAGACCCATGGATACCAAGCCCAAGTCTAACTAATTGGGCCCAAGGGCCAGACCCATGGATCAGCCAAGCCAAGCTCACAAAGCCCACCGAGAACTCTATAAATAGAGGAGCTCTCTTCATTTGGAGGGGAGGATTTGACAATTTCAGAAATCCCATAGAGAATTCTCCAAACAATTAGAAGACTCCTAGACTCCTGAAGCTATACACTCCTTGAAGACACAAATATCTTGAAGATACAAGGACTCTTCCAAGACTTCAACTTCAAGAAAATCACGCGCTCTACTTCTTCAAGTCAATCATACACAATCAACTGAGAGAGAATCAGAGGATCAAGTATTAGAGATCGAACCACATCACATCAATTCAACATTAACATCAACAATAACTTAAGTTCAACTCTACGAAACAAGTTTTCTTTGAAAATCTCATGTGAGTAAATTGGCATGCCCAGTGGGACATCTCTACCTTTCATCTCTCTCTCAACATCCAAACAAATCGATGGCAACCAAAGAAAGTTAGATCTAAGGCAATTGCTGCAAGCGACTCCTACACGGGGCCTGTCACCTGTAGTCGTTCAAAGAAATTAATGTAGAAGCAAAAGCAAGGTTCCGTT